>NC_092636.1:1165334-1443902 GCF_039555335.1 Amphiura filiformis
TTTGAACTAATTGTTTTGAAGTGCTGGACAAATTCCCTGAATGGACTGATGACTACATGTTATCCATAAAAATGTTTATGGATCAGACAATGCAGATACACATCTAGAATGTGATGGAAAGTTGGCTAAATATCACTTGTTTCCGTAGCATGTTCCTATGTTGTGCAAAAAATGGGCTATTGCAGTTGAAATCCGTACGCCCCTATTGAAGACATGACCTTAATCTTCCCACACAGGGAGTGGAGATTTCAAATGTAGTCAGCCAATCAGAACCTTACTTCCATATTTCCGCTGTGTACACTCACCAAGAGGAAGAGAGTGTCGTTCTTCTTTAGAAGCCAATGCAATCACTCATTGATATTAGCCATTATAAAGGTATCATCTCCTTACATAAAATAACATTGTTACGGAAAAAAACCCACACAACCCAGCGAACTCAAAAAGTTTCGAAATTATTCACAAAAGGTTATAGAAAATGTTGCCAGAAAACGTTTGAATGTTGGGTTATATAAACGGTATGTAAAGGGTATTAAATGTTTTTAATAACATTCAAAAACATTTTTTGAAATCATTTTTTCAAAACTTACTGCAAAATATTCTAACATAACATTATGTGGCAAACAATGCTTGCAAAAAATATTTAACAATAGCATTTTTACAACATTTCAAAATTGTTGTTGCAATGTATTTTCATACATTTTTAACATGTTTTCACGACCTTCATATAACCCGACATTTAATGTTATTAAAACATTTTTTCAAAAACCAAAAATGTAACCGTTCAAAGCATTTTAAAAACATTTGTGATGCTGGGAAGGCAGGTAGCCTTTGGATATGATCGCATTTTGTTTTCCACATGGCCTCTTGCGTGTGTGAAGTTGACCATCCACTGTGTTAAATTAACCCAGATCCTCATGGAACATGGAGATCAATATCATGTAGACGCTAATATTTGTGTAAATGCTACTCTCAAGCATGCCCTGCAATATGTAATTCAATTTGGATCTACTTTCAAACTTGTTCCTAGCGGACAAAAATGCTAACCACAAGAAGTTTCACTTGAAATTTAGAAGCTTCCAGATTGACGGACTTTACTATGAAATTCTCTTATCACATATAGATTACACTGACATTTTTTGTATCTAATTGACCACTGACATTTTACTTGAAGTGAAACAATTCACATCCACCTATACTTGGAATTTGTGCTCCTATGCATAGATTATTGATATTTCTTAATCCTGACATTTTACTTGAAGGAAGAAATTTGCATCCATAGTCTATACATTTTGGCCCCCACGCATATTTGGCCCCCACACATATGTGGGGCTTATGTTATCACCCAGATGGTTGTTTGCCTGGTTGTTTGGCTTTCCGTGTGGGTGGAAGCAAATTCATTAAACCTCTGTGCAGCTCTAATGCAATAACCAATTAACTTCAAACGTGGTATGGTTATAGGGTATGATGGCCTGATGTGCTGTATAGTTTTGTGTTAAGTTATTTGCATATTTATGAATATTAATGAGCTTATTGGCATATTTTTCCAAATATTCAACAAACCTTTGTTATTTACGCACCTTTGCGTGGGGCCACCTTAATTGAGGGCCACCTTAATTATGAACCACATAATTATAGTTCCTATTATGCATGATATTGAAATTTACAGTTAACACCATAAACTAAAGCGATACCTGTAGATCATCCCCAAGAGACAAAGTCCCAGCCTCACCCATTAATTAGGGCTGATCGTTCCATAAGACAAAACTGGGACACACATACTGCATATTTACGGTCTGCTAAACAAAATAGCAGATACTGTACCGGGAGGAAAGATCTAGGTATTATGTTTCTATTAGAAGAGAAAAAATATATATTCAAAGGTCTCTAATTAGAAAATAATTAAATTGATTTATAATGTATTCTAATGATCTAGACAAATTAGTGGTAGTCATGAAGGTGGACAAAATAATCTCCTGAATAAGTTGTCATGAATAAAGTGACCTTTGCATTGCATATATATGTGCTATGTTTTTTTTTAGTTTTCTTTGTTTTAGAAAATGAGCTATACGATATGTGATTAAAACATATTATTTTTTACAGTCAAGGCAATAATTATGTACTTTGTGTTTTATTAAAAAACAGAAACATAGTAATATACGTACACAGTGAATAGTTTTGTTTGTCTCTTTTACAATCATGACGAAATGTGTACAAAAACATAACCAAACTGCAAAAAAGACAAAATTGGATCGCGATACGATAATGAAAATATCCACACAAAAAATGGAACATATGGGGAAAAAATTAATTTAACGGCCAACATGTTATGCTAAGTGTTAATTGGAGTTCACATAGCAATGCTCGCGGGTGTCTGAGACAGACTTTTTTTTGCCTAATGCTTATTTGCTCCAAATCTGAACGTATAGTAAGTGGGTTTTTTTCTTTCATTTTGATCTACTTATTTTATATAATTTTATCATTTTCATGAGAAAGAATAAAATAGTCAAATTTGACAGAAATTGTATATTTCATAGCTTTTAAAAGTGACAAGCACACACTGGCACTCATAGCCTGAAGGCCATTGTTATAATTATGATGCAAATTTAAGGATTCCACCTTAAAATTATTCATATTTGATTGAGGGAAAAAATCATTTTCAATTTTGTGCGAGTCTGGATCACCTTCTCTTCTCTACTCTGATGCAGGTGATAGATTCTCAAATTACCAGGTCAACTGTTATTAATAAATGTTGGGAGAAATTACAAGGAGAAATCAAGTGGTTTCACTTTCATCAGAGAGAGAGAAGGAGACATAGAGAGAAAGACAAACAGAGCAAGATCACCCACAAAACCATAACACTACAGTGGGGGAGGGGGGGGACATTTGCATTCTTTTCACCTTATTTGTGGGAACCAAAATGTAAAGTGGGAACAGATGAAGACCTCACTTAACAATCAAACATTTTGATTAATATTTTTGTAAACAATGGCTTCAAACAACTGCTGTATTTAGATGTGATCAAGCTAAATGAGTTGCTAGTCGCTAATAATAATTGTGAGATGTAGCAAATAATAGCATTCCCCTTTTGTATTTTATTGATCTGGGCAAACGTAAAGACCATATATCTAGAAGCTATCTACTGAAGATAGCACATTGTTGTAAGCTTTCTACTGAAGATAGCACACAATGCGCTTTCTATATACAGTAGACCGGTATGTAATTATCTTGCCCCTGAATGATGATAAATAGCACAATTTTTTTCATAAAACAATTCAAATAATCAAAATTTGTAATACAATAACACAAAAGTAATTATTTTAATAATATTTTAATAATTTCATCAACAGCTTAATGAGGAAAAAATGTAGGGGTGTAAACCCCTTGTAATAAAATTCCTCTTTATATTTCAGGCAGGCCCATAGCCAGGGGCTTGTGCCCCTTCCCCCTCATAAATCTGCGAAAGGTTTGATTTGTCTGCAAATAAAAATAGCAAAATTAGGTTAAAAATGTCAAAATTTTAGATAAATATACCCCAAATCATAAACTTTCTGTGAAATTTGTCTAAAATATAGACTCCAAAATTAATTGTAGAGGGGGTAAAGAAGAGTCCGAAGTTTACCGTTTTCTAAAATCCATTTTCTGTGTTGTAATCCGTGTTGTAAAATTTGTAAATCCGTGTCATGAATAAAGCATAAAATGTATAAATAATGATATTAATGTCATAATAAAGTGTTCAATATCGCGATCAATATGCTCTGATTGGAATATTCTCACGATAATAGACCGACTATTACGATGTTTGGAGGGATATAGGGGTTCATGTCTTGGTAATATACCTTTATTTCGGTATTATTAAACAGTATTTTTATCATAAAAATTGACATACACAACTCATGATTGTTTTTAACATTTATTTCTCTTATCTTTTAACAATTTTGTCACATCATACAAAAATGTAATTTTCCGTGTTTCCATAAAGCGGAAAACTTCACTAGGGTAAAGGTCCACTTAATATGGCGGAATGAAGATGTCTCTTGAAAAGGTCTACATTTAGACAATCCTCACCCCACACATAAAAATGCTGGCTACGGGCCTGATTTTATGAAACAAGTTATCATGATCATGATGATTATCTAAATGAGATGGAAACTGAATTTTGATTTTGCACGACAAATTTTTGCTTGATCACATCGCACTATTTTTGACTTCTTAACCTAAGTGTCAGTGCACTCAGCAGGAATACATCATAGAGAATGATAAGTAGTAAAAGATGAGAGGGCGAATGATCTCTGCCAGGATAATTGTAGAGAGGAAATTTGTATTTGCAGTGAGAGATCTGTACCTATCAAATTGCAGATTATTGGCTCATGATCTGTTCCTGTCTTCTATAAGAGGGTTGGTCAATATCATCTGTTTGCTTTGTGTGAGCGATTCCAGGGAAGATAAAGTGCCTTCTTGTATCGATTTATGCTTTTGGTATCGAATATTAAAGGATTCTCATTGGGGTGGGGGAAAGCTATGGCAGGGGGGAATTAAAAGGGGGCTAAACGGATAAAGAAGTGAAATTTTATATTAGTATATTATGTAAACTAAATATCTATGTGATAAGACAGTTGCCTTGCCAGAGATCTATACTTTGAATTTGTATCTATGTGATTATCCGTATAACTAAATCTGGTTTCACTGTTGTAAGAAAAGGAAAAATACTTGCACATTCTTAAAGGGATGTGATTTTAATATCTTCTGTTTAGGGTATAGTTCAATAGATATCCATGAAAAAAAGCTCATTTCCAAAATGTCAGTACCCCATGATGTCAATATACTTTTGGTATCAGTGCAGGTGATAAACCCCCCTCTCATTGAAGGAGTTAAGCTCACCCATTAATTATATCAGTAATGACATTTTAATACTCTGCGTGCTAGCCATGCGCTTCAATGGAAAAAGTTCAAGTTTTGAAATATTTTCTCAAAATGTCAAGAGCTATCTTAAGAACTACTGAATCAATACTAGGCTTGTTTGTACTCATTTTAATGCATTTTTCATGCTGTTTCCAAATATGGTCATGAAAATTTACATTTCTGAAATTTTTGAATTTTAAAAAAATTTGAAACTTGTCATCTGCAGTTGACACTCGCGTGAAGAGAGTTAATGTAATTACCTGTTGAGGCGTATACTACTTGACAGTATACTTGCTTCAGGACACAAGGGCACATTTTCACACAGACACAGTGACCCACATATGGATGTAGATGGTTCCCCCTGTCAAGTAATCAACCTTCCCCTACCCAAGGGTATGTCAGTTACATGAATCAAAATATTTACCAATAATTTACCTGCAGTTTTATGTAATATAAGTAATAACACATTTTATAACCAAATCAAGTTCATACTTGTTCTCACATTTATCTCATGAAGCAGGTAGAATTTGTGATTAGGAAATGTTCACAAGATACTTCGCATAAGATGTAATTAATCTCCAAAGCGAATCTGTAAGCAAACATATATTCCTACCTGAATTCCATCACTAATTTTCATCATAGGATACAGTGTTTATGCAGAGGACACAAATTTACACAAATTTGAGACTGAAGATCAATTTAAGAAAATGCAAAAATAAGAAGAGAGAAAATTTTGCCTCGAGCGTTTTATTCTATACAGGTGTTTACACATTTCCAAAGACGTTGTCGTCATTATCGGGATATTGCAATGTTGCGAAAACATTATCAGCGACGGAATATGGGTTCAAGGTTATACAAGATTTGTGCCAATGTTGGGTAGTAAGGCGGAAACAGCACCTCCCACTGTATGTAATCATCTCTTTGATTTGGCTCTTCCAGTTAAAACCCATATACCCCCTATGGTAGACATGACTTTAATCTTCCACACAGGGAGTGTGAATTCCAAATGGGGTTACCTGAATGGGTGACTCCATTTGAAATCTACACCCCTGTGTGGGAGATTAAGGTCATGTCTTCCATAGGGGGTGGATTATAACTGGAATAGCCCTTGTAACTTGTTTGCTAACGTAGTTATACAATTATCTAATTGTAAAGGGTGAATTTAATTAGTCTGTATAAGTGCAAAACCTGTTTTTAGCTCTAAGAATAATTGCTATAGATGAGTGCTCTAGGGAGGTGCGGTGACCTTCACATGTATGGTAAGTCAAAAGGAGGCATCATTTAATACGTAGCAAGCATTGTACTTTCTTTTGCTGTAGTTTGTTGCCCATTTTATGACCTTTTATGTGAGGAAGACTGTAATTAACACAGAAATCTCTGCAATAAACGGCCGTCTGCTTCCTCCTCCTCTTCGTCTTCTTGGTATTTTTCCTCTTGTTTTGTAAGCAGTCACGTTAAGATAAGGCAAGGCAGTATGTGGTGATTTGATGAAGATATAATTGGTGAAATAGAATTATGCTGATGGAGAGGATAAGAAATTTAAAAAAATATATAATTTGGAAATATTTGTTAAGCATAGTGGGAAATAAAAGCAGAATGGGGAGCGGGGAGTGGAATAGAATAGGAATGTGGAAAATTGTGTAGAGGGTGCTATACTAAACTGTTATATTAAGATTAAATGCATTCCATTTCATTACATTTGATCATTCTTTGATTAAAATCTACAAATTGAGAATTGTGTTTTTCTTAAAATTGTTAAATTTTATCCCACAAAATGCTGAACTATGCTGGGCACGATTTTCACGTGGTTAGTTGCATTATTCATGTAGAAAAATTAGTTACATTATTCATGTAAGCTATCTTCAGTATATAGCTTACAAGAATGTGCTGTCTTCAGTAGATAGCTTACAACAATGTGCTGTCTTCAGAAAAACAGCTTACAAAAATGTGCTATCTTCAGTAGACAGCTTTCAACAATGTGCTATCTTCAGTAGATAGCTTATAACAATGTGCTATCTTTAGTAGATAGCTTACAACAATGTGCTATCATCAGTAGATAGCTTACAAGAATGTGCTATCTTTAGTAGATAGCTTACAACAAATTAGGTGCTGTCTTCAGTAGACAGCTTACAACAATGTGCTATCTTCAGTAGACAGCTTTCAACAATGTGCTATCTTCAGTAGATAGCTTACAACAATGTGCTATCTTTAGTAGATAGCTTACAACAATGTGCTATCATCAGTAGATAGCTTACAAGAATGTGCTATCTTTAGTAGATAGCTTTCAACAATGTGCTGTCTTCAGTAGACAGCTTACAACAATGTGCTATCTTCAGTAGATAGTTTACAACAATGTGCTATCTTTAGTAGATAGCTTACAAGAATGTGCTATCTTTAGTAGATAGCTTTCAACAATATGCTATCTTCAGTAGATAGCTTACAAGAATGTGCTATCTTTAGTAGATAGCTTACAAGAATGTGCTATCTTCAGTAGATAGCTTACAACAATGTGCTATCTTCAGTAGACAGCTTGTAATACATTTCCCTTTTATATTTCAGGAAACAAAGTTATCATGATTGTATTTTAAAATAGGTGCCAAAGTCCATCTAAAAGCATTATTGCTGAATTGACTAGTTTATAATGACCTTGTTGCACATTGTGTCTCATACATCAAATTCACAAATTGCTGGCATCAGCACCTGTTTCCTGTCACATATAAAAAGAAGTAAGTCATAAATAAATACTTACGTCAGATGCATCCTTTATTGTTGTAAATAGATTGAAAAGATACAGATGACCTTCAAATCGCATTACACTGGTCTAACTGAAAAAAGTGCATTTCGGCTATTGTTACTTCCAATTTGTTACTTTTATTTGAGCCATATCGATCCAATATTGTTTGTCCTTTCCGAAGCGCTTCTTTGCAAAATCCTTGTAACTTGATCGGCCGGAGTAGAATTTTCATTTCAATGATAGTGGTTTGCTTTCAATTTTCCATTCTTTTTGCATCCATCCACCTCTGACATTTCCATTTTCTCTTGCCTGGTTGTTGACAGGACTATACATGTTTATTTTCATAAAGTAATTGTGTGAAAAGTGCTGAATTTGTTATATTTGCGTCGAAAATTGATGGATTTGCAATTGAAGAATCATTTACATTATGGGTACAGATATGCCTAGTATTGGGGTTGCGGTTCTTGAGATGATTTGAGGACAGAAGCATCTTATGGTGCGTAGTCAATTGGCTTATCATGTGCTTTGTGATAGATGAATATAATCATGATAATGTGCAAAGCTTTTTGCCTTGATTTTGTCAGAATAGTTTTTACATGAAATTAAATTTCACAGGTCAAAAATGATTTTAATTCTGTATATAGCATGTCTAAACAGGAGCAAGACAATCACTGGTATCAGTGACATCTAAATCAAAATTAAATTGCAAATGAAACTTACAATTGCAATTTGTCGTAGAAGTGATGATAACAGGATTAACTATCATAGCAATACGTCGTAGATGTGATGTAGTTAATCGGATTAACTACCATAGCAATGGATGAATACAATTTTTGACTATATCGCCCCACACTACACTGTTCACGCGGTACCGATGCATTGAACCATAGATGTCAAAGAAATGCTAATCACTCGCACCTTTCAGATTAGTATCATTGAAAAGAGCGGTATTGTCTTCAATCTATGATTGCAGACATACACAGGTAATGAGTGCAACCTGCTTGTAGTGCAGCGCGATATATTCAAAAATTGTTTTCATCCATTGCTATAGTAGTTCATCCGATTATGACATCACTTTTAGGGCGTATAGGTTAAAACAATTTTTGAATATATCGCACTGCACTAATGCGACACATCTGCACTGAACCATAAATGTCAAAGAACAGGGATAAAGAACTCCTGGCCCCCAACTCAACACAAAAGTTGGCAACCATGAGAGTTACCAAATCTTTCAAACACCCCCTTTTGCAATGATTTTTCATCAAATTTACCCCCTTTTTCATACAAAATCGAGGACAAAATTTGGCCAAAAACAACCTCTTTTTTGTGGTTTTCAATAACTAGAATTTCCAACACCCATTTTAAATGACTAGAATTTCAAACACCCTTTTTCAATGACACTAAATATTGCCAAAAATTACTAAATTTTCTCAAGTCCCCCTTTTATCCAAATTTAGCGGACAGTGCAAATTAAATACCCCTATTTTTCTTATTTTACAGTCAAATTTCGCGGACAGTCCAACTTAAATACCCCCTATTTTGCCAATTTCACGGTCCTTGCTACTGGTAAAAAAAGTACCCCTTTGCCGCGCTTTTTGGTAACTCTCATGGTTGGCAATTTTGGGTTGAGTTGGGGGGCCGGGAAAGAACTGGATCGTAATTCTATAGAATATTCACATACATTGTATCATGTTAATCACTCGCACCTGTAAGATAAGTATCTTTGAAAAGAGCGGTATTGTATTCAATCTATGATTGCAGATGAGTGCAACCTGCTTGTAGTGCGGGCGGTATATTCAAAAATTGTTTTAACTTATTGCTATGATAGTTAATCCTGTTACATCATCAATTCTACGGCCAATAATAATGCACAAGCAATTGATCAAATGTGATAAGATGCTTAAATTTAGATTATCCACTTTTTCTCTGTTCTACTCCTCCATCTTAAAACCATATGTTTCTTTCCCCATTGTGTTTCCAGCTTTTATCTACCTAAATGTTTATCTCTCTGAACATCATTCTGACATAAAGGGATTTGTGCAAGAAAGCCAGTCTGCAATAGCTGCCATGTGTTATATTGTCAGTTTAGATATGTACAACTACAGTATAGAAAGCAGAAATTGTCAAATATTCATAGGGCAGCTATTGCAGATATGGCCTTCTAGAAGTAACGGCTTGATATCAATGTTGATTACATTTAAAAAGTAATTCCAAGGTTTGCAGAAGAAAGAGGATAGAGCAAGAGATGGCAAATTTTATAAAAACAATTGTGAAATCTTTTGCTTAAGCTTGGCTTGTTTTTCAAAGTCAATGTACTGCCCTGTTTTGCCTTGAACTTTGCATTAAAAACTGTATAGTGGATATTTTAGCAGTATTAATTTATCGCAATTTTAAGTGAATATTCTGAACAATTTTGTAATTCTTTGTATTCGCTGTTTCAATCAGCTGCACATTAAAGCATATGGGCCAAAAATACTTTTGCAGACTTTTGAATTTGCTTTAGTCTCATGAGAACTACCTGCCGATTGGCCAAAATGAATATTGTTTCCAATTTTGAACCAATCAATGAGGGTATTAATAAGATAATCTGCAAAGCAAGTTTGACCATAAATAGTTTAAAGCCTAGTCATAATTGGCAATTGAAATGAGCATTTCAAGTTATCAACCAATCAGAAATGCTGTTTGATGACCAGTAGTGTCCAGGGAGTTAAATTGTCTGTGAAAAGTGTGAAAATAAAAATCTTGTGAAAATTTCCCGCTATACACTACCGTCAGTCTGGGAAATTAGAAGTACATCTCGTGATTTCATCATTGTGCTCAAACATTTTTGAATTGCTGCTCAATTTCTTCAATTATTTGTAATTATTCATTTGATTCTCCAGACGTATCATGACAATATTTCCCTGTAGATATTGTTGTAAGTATCTAAACTGCACAGATACTGATAAGAAAGCTTTGAGGCCAAATAAGTTTGTTTCTGGTCAACCACACCCTTTAATAAAAATTTAACACTCTTAGAAAAAAGGCTTTTAATAAGTAGAACTTTGTTAGAACATAAATGGTTCTTAAGATGTCCTTAAATGGTTCTACAAAGAATTTAAAAGGGTCCTGGAAAGGCTAGAAAGAACCATTTTAGACCTCAAAAATGTTCTGGAAGGGCCAGAAAGGATCATTTTAGGGTTCTTTTAATTTTCAAGAACCCTTTCCTCTTGAGGTTTCTACAGAATGGACATCCAAAAATGTGTTCTAATAGTGTACAGGTATACATTTTCCCTCCTTTTTTGCCCTTCTTCTTTTTTTTTAATTCTATAATTTGAAGAAGTACCAAGCAAATTCATCAAAAAAACAAACAAAAACAAAACACCAAGACAATTATTTATGATAAATACAATTCTTTATCAGAATCATGTATGATTTTACACACTTTTGGCCGCCAAATGATACCAAGATCTTGAACACTGTCTTAACCAATCAGGGGCTCTGTAAGAAAGGCTACACAAGTAGTGTCGGTGGGGTTAACGAATCATCAGAATCAAACAAGTAACTCATATTCTAGTGATTTGGAAACGAGATATTCCTACGTCACTTCAATCACAATCACAACTCATGGGATATCCTTTCTTCAAAATTTCATTTTATCCAAATCTATCCTGCAAGAACAACTGACATGCGAGTAATCTTTAGAGAAATATCACATATCTTTCCTTGTAAAGTGCTTCACACAAAGATGGATGTGTAGGTGTTAAGTTTTAGTTGTCATGGTTACGACTCGCACAGACAGGAGTAAGGGCCTGCACTTTTAGTCAGAATCTCTTTCAGTTAAAACATTGGAAAGTTAAAAAAGTAAAGAGGAAATATAAAAAAGTGTTTATTAGACACAGTTTGGAGCAGTTCAAGGAATTGTTGCAAAAAAGATGGTTTAAAAAAAAATTGGATTGAGCCAGAAAAGTTATTAATTAAAAAGGTCCTTTTTCTAGTGGATATAAGGAATTGTACCAGTTGTAATGTTTTAATGTAGTGACTTTGCTTGCCTTTGTATATTTTGCTTAAAGCAACGTTTTAAAAAGACACACACAAAAGATAAGATGAGTTAAGGTGTAATTCAGAGAGAAAATACAGCAGTAGGTGGTACATCAAGTAAATAAAAAAATAAATAAATATTTGTTGGTATTTATACAGCGCCTTTCATGTGTGCACATCAAAGCGCTTTTACATTTATTCCACTGTCGTTAGAATATGTCAGTTGCCATACAATGCCCAAGGCATGCTCATACCTTTGGGTGGCGCTCAATGGATAATATTCATAACAGCTCCCCATTTCACCCCTGGGTTGAGAGAAGCAAGTAAGTTAAAGTGCCTTGCCCAAGAGCACAACACAATGCACTGCCAGGGCTCGAATTTGCAATCCACCAATAACAAGGCAGAGCTTGTACCACTGTGCCCCACTAGCTCTAAGTAAGTTAGATATAAGAAGTTCTTTTAACACACCACAGAATGTTTATGTTAGCCATTAGGAAAACAAAATAAAGTCTGCACAAAAAGTAACTCAGCTGTTGTAAATACGCCTATAGCTTCAGAACTAATAATTGTTTCCACAATATTTTAACAAAAGAAAGAAGGGCGATTTATTCTGGCGCATTTTGATACCCCATTTGTCCAATTTAGTTCAATATTAACATCACAGCAGTGTTTTTAAAGAAAATTACCCGAATTTAAAAGTTGCAGCTATTTGTATTGATTTGAAGTCAGCGCGAAGATAAATGGAGGGTGTTACGTGCCACAATGCTTGTGTAAAAACCATTGATCGCTGTAAACTGCAACTTTTAAATTGGTATTTTTCTTTAAAAGCACTACTGTGTTGTTAATATTGAGCGACATTTGACAAATGGGGTATCAAAATGCGCAGAATAAATCGTCCTTCTTTCTATGTAGAAATATTGTGGAAACAATTATTAGTTCTGAAGCTATAGGCGTATTTATAACAGCTTAGTTACTTTTTGTTCAGACTTTAGTTAACATTTGTACTATAAAAATGAGAAGAATGAAAACAGATTTTGCAGTGAATTTGGTAAATTTCACAGGATAGTTTCAACAGGTTACAGCAAATATACGTCAGTTGTGTAAAATTTTCAAGCGTCTCATGATGGAGGGTCGCAATCAGGCATGCAACAAGCTTTCATCTACAGGAAATGCTTACATTAGCTTTTGAGGGTACAATGTGTTTTTGTGTTTGAACAGCGGGAGAAGCGGAAGTTCACAAACAACTTGGCGTGTCACATTGCATTTATCTTGAACTTGAAGATGGTTTTGTAATGCTTCACAACTTGTGAATGAATGAGAATACAAGATGATGCTGCTTTAATGCTCTGTGTGCTAGCCATAGACTTCAACATAAAAAATCCAAGTTTTGAGACATTTTCTCAAAATATCAAGAGCTACCTTAACAACTACTGAACCAATACTAGGCTTGTTTGTACTCATTTCAACGCATTTGTCATGCTGATTCTAAATATGGTCATGAAAATGTATAATTCTGAAATTTTTGATTTAAAAAAAAAATAATTGAAACTTGTCGCCTGCAGTCGACACCCGCGTGGAGAGTGTTAAGGATCAAAATGCGTCAATTTCTTTAACCCTAATGCCCCAGGACTATTTGGGCAAGGGGGAAGGAAAGAAGAAAGAAACAAAGAAGAAGAAGAAAACTTTTTTCGGGTGCGGTTTTGAACCTGTGCCCCTTCGGGTGTCAAACATGTGGGGGCTACCTTGACTGGCCAAGCTTTCCGTGACCATATGACTGTTCGCTGGATGATATAACCCATGATATTTCTAAACTCTTCCTGCGGGGGAGGGGGACTTTAAATGGATTAGCCTTTTGTGAACTTTTCATCAGCTGGAATGGGGAAACATCTGAATGAAAATAATAAAAAAAATAATAATGTGACATTTTTATGGATAAATGAGAACAAAGTGTTGAAAGTTGTATTTTTAGATGTGGATCACTAATGTTTACATGGAATGAATGGGGTTGATTCGCCTCTGGCATAAACAAGCAATCATGTATACGCTCCAGAAGCCATATTTAGCCATTGAACACATTCTTGCCTTCACTTTGTAAACATGTTTTAAGCTAAGAGGACAAACCAAACATCTGATGATATCTTAGAAACAAAAGTCCTTTTTGATTGGGAGGGGCAGGATGTCAAAAATTGTTCA
The DNA here is from genome assembly GCF_039555335.1 of Amphiura filiformis. Classification (NCBI taxonomy): domain Eukaryota; kingdom Metazoa; phylum Echinodermata; class Ophiuroidea; order Amphilepidida; family Amphiuridae; genus Amphiura; species Amphiura filiformis. The sequence continues at coordinate 1,179,181 of NC_092636.1, forward strand.
AAGTTGATCTAAATTTGGGGTTGAAATTTTTCAATATTTCACATTTACATTACAAGGAGGGGGTCAGCCTCATCATTGAAATTTTGATTTGTTTCCAAATTACGTATCAAATTCCTAAATATCACTGTTCAATGGCTGTTCAATACATCTACAAAGTGAAGGCAAGAATGTGTATAGAAGAGTGTTTAAATGCTAAACACTGTTTTTACAGTGCATGTAGGCCTATTTCTATTGTTCAACACCTATGTCATTAAAACAGGTTAAAAATTCTCTTTTATGTTATGCTTTATGACTTCTTTATAAAGGAGACTTATTGTAGATAAAGCGGTCATAACAGTGGGCTGCTTTTTCTATTTTTTATCTTAAAACTGCAAATTCATAATTGTCCTATTATGAAATTTCTTCTTTAGTATGGTGTTGCAATCGCTTGCGTAATAATCATATTGACAAAAAAAATCATAGTGGACATTTTATTTGTAGATTTTTTCCTTTTATTTCATTTTGAAATGCAATTTCGTGTCTAAATAGTCTGAGCAATTTTCTTTGTATTTCATATTAATAAAAAAGAATTTTGAAGAGTGACTTTTATGCAATGTGCATACCTGATGTAATAGGTTTGAGACCATAGAGCTTTCATATTGATGGCATGAGGCACAGATGAAAACATGTTTAATTTTGATCCCAAAGTGTCAATATTCATGACATGCATTTTAATAAGTCTATAAACTTTAACATTTTATACTAAAATTTACATGTACATGCTTCAGCTAGTCATTTTAAGATAAGTCAAAAGAGTCTTTCTTCACACTCTGCCAAAAAAATTATCTCAAAAATCTGAATGCATCTGTCTTCCTTTGGGTTATTCCAGCTGAAATCCATACACCCCTTATGGAGGAAGCTAGATATGGCCTTAATCTTCCACACAGGGAGTGTGAATTTCAAATGGGGTTACTTGAATGGGTGACTCCATTTGAAATCTACACCCTTTACGTGTGGAAGATCAAGGTCATGTCTTCTATAGAGGGTGTATGGATTTCAACCGGAATAGCCCATTAACACACCAGTACACATTTCAATTTGAAAACACACACACCTATTAAAGTAGATGATGTCAATTGATGAAGACATGAGAGCCCTCCTTTAAAGAGAATGAAAGCAATAAACAAGTAGTTAGATTTGGAGTGTTGCAACTAGGCTACATCTTATGATGTCTTGGGTGTTACAATCTTGTACTGACTGACATTTCTTGGTTCAGCTGTTGCTAAAGGCTAGATAACATTGATAATGGTATGCTACAATTTTACAGAGAAGCAGTTAAGCAGTTGCTTAAGAGACTCGATACGTGTGATGATGTGGAGAAGTTCCAGGCATGGGAAAATGTTTGTTTCTTTGGAAAATTAGCCAACTTGGTATGTAGCTGGGATGAAAAGCCGATGATCAATTGAAAATTGTGACCTTTTAAATTGAAGATACACATCATTTATACCCAAAAAAGACCTACATTTTTTTGGTCTTTTGGGGAAAAAAATCTATATCTTCAAAACGAACGGTCAGAGTTTTCAATTGATCATCGGGTTTTCATCCCAGCTACATAAACTTTAAGTACATATCAGTCAATTTATAAAGTTTACTTTTATATCAAAAATATCAATTTTTAATCATTTGCCATAAAATGTGTATTATATCACAAATTTAAAAAAAAATCGAAATTATTTGGTATCATAAAGAAATGTTAGTAAACTGGTAACGGCAAAAGTATCTGTACGCAGAAATATTAGCAGGGTCGCATTTAAGGAGTTTGCGCGTCCAAGGACTCCTTATTTTTTGATTTTGCCCATTTTGGTGACCAAAGGGTCCAATAAAAACTGTACGGACTCCTTAATTTCACGATGCACGGAGGCATAAATCATCAATTAAAAATTAAAAAATAAAAAGATCAGGAAATCTTTTGAATCACCATAGGCCAACAACACTAATAATTTCACTGGAATATTTGACAAGCTCTGAAGTTTGGATGGACTCCTTAAATTCTCATCGGACCCCTTAAATGTTGGTTTTGCAGGTACCAAAGGGTCCAGAAAAATTAAATTGGACCCCTTGATTTTTTGTGCTCGCGCTACCCCTGAATATTAGATATACAGGACTCACATGTGATGCATCAAGGGTCTGTATAATATGGTATAGAAGAAATTGAGCAAATCAATGAGTCTTCTGTCCCTTGCAGGGGATGTTAAACCATTGATCCTGCCTATTTGCAGAATATGCTATGCCTGAACAGGAAAATCACAGTTAGTTTCAAAAAGAGTAGGCTGTTATCCTTGACTCTACCAATCATGATTTTCCAGGTTTGACCTGGTCCATACTTCATTCTGTAGGTTGTCTGGTTTTTATAAACTTTCAAGCATTATACTTTTGGAGGTTGCTGGAGTATATAGAATAAAAAGGTTGATAATCATAGGTACTGATTAGACAATTCCAGTTCAAATCCATACACCTCCTATAGAAGACACAACCTTAATCTTCCACGCAGGGGGTGTGAATTTCAAATCGGGTTACCTGAATGGGTGACTCCATTTGAAATCTACATCCCCTTTGTGGGAAATTAAGGTCATATCTTCCATAAGGTGTATATGGATTTCAACTGGAATAACCCAATAGCTACTGATTAGAAGATAAAATAGAAAAGGAAAATCAACAACTTTGTTTGAATGTAAAAATTTGAAAACCTCAAATGCAAATACAACTGATTGTGCTTGCTCCCTATAGGCAGATATTACACGCGAGTTAATTCGGACAGGTTGATGTTGATTTGAGGGAAATTACAGAGTTGGGATTTAAAATCTTGTATTTATGGCGATTTTACGTTAAGTTTAGATACGAATGCCATTTTCAGAGTACTGCCCTAAAGACTGCCACAATCACATGCAAGAAAAAGCTGTAACTGTGTGTGACAATAACCGGAGATGTCATTGACTTAGTGTGAAATTTATACAAGTTGCAAAATTGAGCGGATGTATATTTTTTGCATATAGCTAGAGGTTTTGGTTCGAGAAAATAAATATTCCTATTTTTATTTTCGGATTTTTTTCTCTCAAAACACCATAAAATACCGGGAGTCAGGAATAAAAAAAAGAAAGAAAAATCGCATTTTGCATTTGTTTTCAAAGCACTCTTCAGCTTTGAGAGAAACCTTTTTTTGCCTAATGCTCTGCATGCTAGCCATATAAGGCTTCAACATTTTGGTTATTTTTACAAGTTGGCAGATTTATGGGAGTGCGTTGTCCCCACCCCCCAGCTACGGGCCTTTTCACCACTAAATATCTCTAGATCTTACTCCCCTCTGACAAGAGACATTTGTTAAACAAAACATAAATCAATTTTCATTTGAAATCTAATATTCTTGCTCATTTTCTAAGGCTGCAAAATGCTCTAAATCTCATCCAAATTGGATTTGTGGTTTTGTGAGAAATAATAACTTTGATGTGGTTGAAAACAATAGAGGTTGTTATGTTAGTCTCTTGTCCTCTTTGCAGTAAATGGATTGAAACATTAATGCATTGAGAGCACAGTGACCTGAGTTGGACTCACGGTAGGTTGTAGCCGCAGTTTGTGGCCCTCACGGAGTTGGCGGTGTGTAGCGCGAGCAACCGATCACGATGTGAGGCGTTCAACCGAGCTCTGGATAGTATACTAATAGCAACAGAGCCCAAAAGTAGTGCTAGTTAGGATGAGGATGGGCAAGATGCTTTATGTCACTTGTCCGGATGTCCCACTCCACCACTCAGGTGCAAAATGGGAAGCTGTTAGGGGGTAGTCATACTGGCAGCCATGTTGTATTGTGGTAACAGAATAAATGTAACGATGATTAATGGCCCAGGCCGTGGTGGCGCCATGGGGGGAATTCCCCCAGTCAGAACTCTTGTCCCCCTGTTTCCCCCAGTAAAAACCCAAAATTACACAAATTTCCACTTTTTGCTCAAAATTTGTTGATTTTTCCCCTCCTGAAATTCACTTTGCCTCCCCAATGCCCCCCCGAAAAAATTCTTGGCACCGCCACTGGCCCTAGGGGGTACTCGGAATTAATCATATGGGGGTGTTCTACAAATATGGGCCTCATTTTTGGGTATCTGGTATAAAAATGGCTCCCATCTAGAAATACACAAAAAGAAGCACTTTATTTCAATGTACTGCAATTCTCACGTTTCACAATACAGTGTGCCTCCAGCGGTCGCTGGGTCGAGGCAAAAATACGCAGTGCATCATGGGAAAAGGTCGACATCCATAGCCCGCGTAATACGAACACAATACAGGAACATGCATCATTGTGGGTTTAAATGTCATTATAATGATATTACATGCGAATGCATACGCACACTAAAACAACAATTATAGTAGATCCATTTTCTATCTATTGATTACAAGGAATCCTTCGTGGAGCTGTTTTCAACATATTTATTATCACACTCGCGTGAAAATTCAATAGCAGCTAGAACGGCGATGTCGACTCTGGAGTCGAAAATTTGACTGCCAAAAGCAACCGTTGGTAGCGCATCGTATTGTGAAACGTGAGAATTGTGACAATCAAGTCATTTCTGTTGCATCTGTGATAATGTCTAACAAAATAAATGGAGCAAAATTGACATTTTGTCACATTTTTGGGGTCACATTTCATAGAAATTGCCTGCTTTACAGCTTTATAAACATGCTGTAAGCTCTAATATGTGTTTTTTGTTTTAGAAACACATCAGATTTGAACTTATAGTTGATCTCATCCTATTTCATTGCATAATGCTTCGGAAGTGCCTCCAGCTTCCTTTGATGACCTTGACTTATACTTCCTATATAAAATGAAGTTAACAGCGCACAGTTTATACATCTCTAGCCGTGTTCAGACGGTCATAGGATCCTTGAGGATCGGCGTGCTCGAGGATTGCGATCCCTAAGTCAATCCCCGAGTGTGTGTCCACACGACTTCGTCGTGGCATGTAATCCTCGAGTTTCGCAATGCCTGATGACGTCAGTTTGAGAAGAACGTAAGCAAACCATGCCACCAAATCAAAAGGCACCAATTGCCGCGATTGCGATGTCACGATCTGCGAAGAGCATTTTGCTCTTGTTTGTACTTAAATACATGATAGAAAGTGGTGATGATGTTCTAGATTTGGCATCAATACCGTTAAGTTTTCTTCATATGATTGGGAGTAAAGAGTTGTTGAGAAAGAAGAGGCAGAATGAGCGACAATTGCAATATTTATTAAATGTACCGTAAAGCATGGAACTCCACCACCATGTACAGATCAAGCACAGTGCTCGAGAATCGCAAAATGTAGTGGCAGTAGAGCACAAGCACCACTCGGGGAACTTGTGAAATCCCCTAAATTTCTAGGGGATAAATTTGGGGAAAAACTCAAGAACTGAAATCCTCGAAAGCATTCAGACAGCAGATTTCCCCGAGTCTGTGCTCGAGCAAATAGCCCTCCGTGTGGACAGGACTTCTTTTGATTTTAGAGGAAGAAATTTGGATGTGCAAGAATAAAATACTCTTTATTATGGCCACAGGCTAGACAATTATCAAACAAATGATATGTACTCTGGTAACGGTAGACTATTCCAGTTGAAATCCATATACCCCCTATTGAAGATATAAACTTAATCTCCCACACAGGGGCCGGGGTGTACATTCAGATAATCCCATTTGAAATTCACACTCCCCCAGGGACACTCACTGTGTGAAAAATGATAGTAATGTCTTGAATGTCTTCTGTAGGGGGTGTATAGATTTCAACTAGAATAGCACATTTCACAGGTTACAGTGGTTTAATACTGGTGAATACTGGTAAAAAAGTATGAGGTTACAACTGGTACCGATATCTCCAGTTTTAGATCAAAAAAAGCAATTGGATACGGCTGACTGTCAATCACAACATCATCTTTCAATCTAAAACTTGATGTCTTTCGAGAGATTTTCTTGTACCAGCATGTACCATCCTTGCACAAGTGGTAATTTTTGCGGGGTCTTATATTTGCATGGATTTCGCGAATGGAGTGCCATCCATGCGAAATTAACACCTCGCTAATATATGTAATAATGTATTGCAAGTATAGGGCAAGACTAGGCAATCGCGAAAATAACATTCACAAAAATGTCTCTCTCACTCCAATATAGCGAAAATAACTGTACGCGAAAATTACCACTGGACTATGATATACATGATTTGAGATTTGTAACAATATTTCTGTGTTTCCAATCTGGATCATTCTACAAATATGGTTACTCATGTTACAGTTTGCCCCATATTTGTCCTCACAAACACATTTCCTACAAACAATGGCCATATAATGTAAGACCTAATTCTGGATTTAGAGCTCTGAGTCGTGCGATATTGTGATGTAAGAAATAGGGTGAGAGATAAGTTACTTGGATAAACTGTATCATGTTAGCCTGGCATGTTAGTTAAAGCCATATAATAACATTTGCTGAGGAAGACGCCCTCACTGAATTTTTAACATTCCTTTTTTTACACGATTAAATTGTACTTTATTAAACCAATATACCCTGCAAAAATCAAGACTATGTGCTGTAGTTTTGTCAAAATCCGTGATTTTGAATAAAACGCCGGATTCGGCGCTTTATTATTATGATGGAATTATTAGTCGAACGCATACATGATGTTCATAACACACAGTACGTACAGGGCGTGCGGGACGGTGATATACACAACAAAGGGTCGTACCACAACATGACCGAAGGAGTGTAGTGCGTATTGGCATACATGTGCGCTGGTAGTAAATTCAATTTTCTTTGCTTTGCCGTAGTTGCTCGGCTCAAAAATAAAAGGGGATATATCTGACAGTAAAAGCTAACATTTTATGGCAAATAAATGCTGATCTATTATGTTATAATATGGCTTTAACTAAGCCTATACCGTAAAATGGGGTAACTTTGGGCACTTTTCAGAGTTTTTAAACCACTGCTTCCAAACAAAACCAATTATATTTCTAATTAACTTTTTTTTGTGACATTAGGGTTCCCTTCTACACCTTGAAGTTGAAAAAGATTTTTTAATAATTTTGTAAGGGTGCCCTAGGGGTTAAAAATGACCTGACCAAAGTTACCCGCATTTGGGGCAACTTTGGTCACAGTATTACATTCCATGAAGGAAAAAAAATCAAAAAATTGATCTTCGCTGAATATGGGCAAGTTGTTGTTTTTGTGACATTTGACACCTTGCAAAATTAATCAAACACACATCCTTGCTCACAAATATCGATTTATATTTTTCTGAAAAAATGAAAAAAAAATGCTGATTTTTGGTCAAAAAGCACGCTATTTTCGTAAATTTCAAGGAAATTACACATGAGCGACTATTATTTCTTCCAAACATATTTCTTAACAAATTGACACCAAATATGTGACCCCTCGGCACAACTGAGCCCGGATGTCGCCAGTGCCACTATTGAGATATGCTCCATCGAACCTAACAATAAACAATAGGAAACAAAGAATTTATTGACTGTTTTATTGATTTTTCACTACTTAAATGTCAAGTACTATAGACATGATATACATCATTTTAAAGCTAATTTCAAGCAGAATATTTTGGTTGAATATCTCAAAAATGATGATTGGCGACTTCAGGGCTCAGTTGTGCCGAGGGTCACATATGACTAAAAACAATATTGCTGTACTGAAAATATGACTATTTAAAAAAATATATTTGACCGACCAAAGTTACCCCGCTGACCGAAGTTACCCCATTTTACGGTAGCGTGCCATAGAATGTGACAATCCACACATACAGGCTGTATCAAAATGATTGGTACCCATCTGTTTTGATGTTTATTGACAATCCTGCTTCTTAACCCAAACTGAAACATCAAAAAAGGTGAATTCACAAAGCATTTGCAAGCGCGGGTATCCCACGTGATGCGATTGTGTCATCATGTGAACAGTCATATGGTCACAGAAAGCTTGGTCGACCAAGGTAGACCCCCATGGCAAGGTATGGCTGAGCACGTCTGTCACCTTTGTTTCTTCCTTCCTTCTTTCCTTCCCCCTTGCCAAAATAGGCCTTGGGTGTTAGGGTTATTAAAATATGCAACTTTGGAGCCTCTTAAAATGACCAGGATTTATAGTTTTTATGACTTTATATCAGGGGACCAACCAAAAGATCGATGGCGTCCTATAAACGTAACTAGTTTCATTTTTCAGCCGACCCCCTCCCTCCCTGCCCGAAACGTAATAACGAATGTTGAAAATTTTGACATAATAATAATAATGACACGTTCTTAGGACCGATGTTTTTGTACAAACGTAATCGAGTATTTTTACCCCCTCCCCCCTAAACGAAACTAGTTTTGTTTATAGGATGTCATCGATCTTTTGGTTTGTTCCCTAAGATTCATCTATTTTCATGTGATAGTCTTGTAGATAATCACAGGTAGCTAGTGTGTACCAATCATTTTGATACAGCCTGTATATGATAAGAGATTTTGAAATTCAATCTCTGATTAAAGAGATTTTGAAATCCAATCTCTGATTCACTGAAATTTCTAGTAGCAAAGTTGACGAAACCATTCCACAAAAATATTCTCTAGAAGTAGTTAACTTTTCATACTTAAAAATACTCTTCATATTTTTACTGTAACATGTTTTTACAAAAGATTTTTACTGATGATTTCTGGCAATTTCCATAAATTTAGAACACAATTATTTTTACAGAAATTTGATCTTAAATTTAGGATTGATATTTTAAGGTTATTTCAGCTTTCCAGGTTTTTTTTTTTTAAAGTCTTGACAGACCGACCCTGGGTTTTTTGTGTCGCCTAATGCAATTCTTTTTCCAGGTATTTGTGCCAATAAGTAATGAAACTTGAACCAAGCAGCTGATGGAATTATCTTCTTTGAAACTTGACCTGATTCAGGAGAGAGTAGTGAGAATAAGAACGAGCCAATTATCACTAATTAGAAATGGTCAGCCCAAGGAGGAAATGCTTTGAAAATTTGATGACACAAAAATTGATACATGCCTTTTATTGGTAATTTATGACACGTTTAGTAACACTACTCCATTTGAGTGGATTCTACTCAAAATATTGGACCTGCCTACTGTTGATCACACTGTAGAGTAGAATAAAACCCGGGGGCACTCACTAAAACATTTTTGGGAACATTTTTGATAATCTCTCACTGAATGACCCTATTTTTTCATTATTTTTCTAAAATGTTTCAAAAATTTTGTATCAACTTTTATATTTTGACCAAAATTTTTTCCCGGACTCACTGAATGACTCCTTTTTGGTAAGATTTTCCCCAGTCTCACAGAAAGACACCCTTTTTGGGCCTTCTCACTGAAAGACCCCTTTTGAACTGCTGTCTGCACATCCATGCCACTTTGAAAGTCGAGTGCCCCCCCCCCTGAATAAAAACAAAAGAGCAGCTTCTCCTTGGTTACACCGCTCAAGTGGCAGTGGATGTGGATGTGACCTATACAAATGTTGAATTCGCATTGGTTTATACATTTTAATAACACAAAGACAACAAATCTAAGAATGTGATATATTTGCGACAAAATATTAATAACAAAAAGAAATAATTAACGAGTTGTGGTCAAATCGCATGTCATTATCGTGATCATTTTACAACAACAGAACTCATAAAAAGAAAAAGAACAAATAAGTTAAGTACCAGCTATATAGAAGCATTGTGCTGTTGAGTGTCATTCAACACAGATAATTTGTGTAAAATATATCTTATAGTATGTTTTACAAATTCATTATTTAAACAACCATGACTCAGTTAAGTATTATTATTCCCTGCATTTCCGATGCCTTGATTTCAAATGTTTAGATACATAAATTATACAATCGTTGATGATTCACTTTATTTATTTAACATTTTTATCTCAGTATCAAAGCAGCTACTTCATTTGAGCAGATCGGAATTAAAGCAATAATGTGCGATTTGCATAAAAAATAGATTTCTATTTAAATGTCAGTTTTCACTGATCACAACATTGTCCCCTTTTAATTTCAGGCCAAACAAATACCGTAAGTGTAAAACGAAGAAAATTGCTATAGAGGCCATCAGCCTTTTCCGTGGGATCCGCCATCTTGTGGGTATTGCCGTTCTGCATGTCATGCGTTAAACATTATGCCCACGATTACGCGGAAGTCGCAGCGCGTGACCCGGGCGTGTGACTCACCTCTTCAGTCAAGCGTCAACGCGGTGATCTTAGCAACAAGGCACTCCGTACCCACAAGATGGCGGCATTGACGTCACAATGACTACCTCTATTTCATTCCAGCACCTACAATACATGTATTAGCTCGCCAATTGTATTACATGTATTATTGTGCAGAGCATCACGCAGCTGGGACGTATATTTAATACGTACGACGAATAGCGATATGCACACAATTTATGTGTCACTGATTCAATAATACATGTACATGAGCTGACATTCATAAGACATGTTAGCAAGCACTCGATCAGTGAACTCTGAATAGAACCAGAGATCTCCGGATTTTAATATAAAACTTAAATTTTACTGTAATTAAAGCACTTCAGGTTTAGTCTTTCCAGGGTCCGCATTAAGCAATTTTATTTGTGTAGCAAACATGCTCATCAAATTTGGGAGCGAATGCTTATGAATGGTACAAAATTGCTACACATTCCAAAATTGTGTAGCAAATGATGAAAATTGTGTAGCATTTTGCTACTGCTACACCACTGGGCATTACAATCATGCAAAAAGTAGAAATTCAAGAAAAATTGAGGCCGTCAATGTGGAGCAAGCTTTAAGTTAAATGTTAAGCAACCATCAGGATATATTGGGACAGTGACCACTTTCAAAACTTAAGTTCAAGCTTTGTTAACAATTGCAGCTTTATGTATTAGAAATAAATAAGAAGTTTCACACTCCTCCAAGGGACAGAACATTCTCATGGTTCATAATGTCCATGTGCTGAATGATATGCTGACTGTAACGTGGAATTATAGTTAAATAATAAAATTCAGAGCTGGATAGTCAATTTGACTTTCTCGTGACAGTGCTGTTAATAGGTGCTAAATTGTGTGCATTGACTCAAAGAACTTTGTGTTTACACACACTATATCAAAAGCGGAGTATCTGTTGACTGCCTGGAGGAAGCCTAATGGACTATAGTCAAGCATGCGCATATTTGGGGGGGGGGCTTTGGGGGCGGCCAAAACGAAGGGGCAGCAGAAGAAGAAGGGGCGGCAAAAAGAGGGGCGGCAGAAAAAGAAGGGGCAGCAAAAAGAATTAGTAAAGAAAAAAGGGCGGAAATTTTTTTAAAAAGCATAAAAAATTTCGAAAAAATGGTACTATACATCAAAATGTGTTGCTTTTAGGCGCTAGTGCTTATATCCTTTTTTTTTTTTTTTTTTTTTGTTCTTCACTTTTTCAAACACCGTAAAAAAAAATTGGGTCCCCACCAATGCTGTGTTTGAACCAGGGACATTGTACTTCAGAGCTAGGCAGCCCATTGGTCCACACTTGACTTCAAATGCAATTTGAAAGTGACTTTAGGGTTGTAGCCAGTGTGGTTGAGCCAGAAAAGGCAAGAGTGTTAAGGGCTGGGGTATGAGCGTTTGGACAGTATTTATTGTGGGACATTAGAGCACATCAGACATATCGAATTGCATTCTGAATCGAAGAATGTCATTCTGATATCAAATAATTTTGATTTTTGAAATTGCAATTTAATACACATTTTATGGCAAATCATTAAAATTGATATTTTTGATATTTAACAGTACTTGAAGTAAACTTTATATATCTGATGATTTATACTTAAAGTGTATGTAGGTGGGATGAAAACCGACGATCAATTGAAAATTTTGACCTTTCGTATTGAAGATATGGATTTTTTCCCCAAAAACACCAACAAAATTAGGTCTTTTGGGGAAAAAATCCATATCTTCAATATGAAAGGTCAAAATTTTCAATTGACCGTCGGCTTTTCCTCCTGCTACATACACTTTAAGAATATGTCATTAGATTTATATAATTTACTTGAGGACTGTTATATATCAAAATTTGAAAAATATCAAATTTTATAATTTGTCATAAAATTTGTATTATATTGTGATTTTCAAAAATGAAAATTATTTGATATCAGAAAGACATGCTTCAGTATTCAGAATGCAATTCGATAGGTCTGAGGTGCTCTCATGTCCCACAAAAATACTGTCTAAAGCATAATAAATGCTCATTTTAGATCCCTTAACATATGTTTTTAGTTAAGAAATAACTTATTAGAAAAACTCTAAGCATGTTAAATGCAGTATATAATCAGAATTTAGCTTTAAAGAAGAAAACAATAGACTAATTGTCTGAATATGTTTGGTGATACAAGCATTATCAACTAGTACAAGGGAGGGGATAAATGAAACCCCAGAGCTTCTTATTTTGATATTATCAATCTTTTATACAATTTAATACAAAAATGAACCCAAGCCAAGCTATTAAATTTACAAAAATAGGTACTTTTTTATGAGTTGACATGATTGACAGCTCTGCACTATTACAGGTTTGAGATGTAATTTGATGAGTTTGACATAGGGGAGGAAACTGGCTGATGCGTTTCGGGGAATACTGTGGCAGAAGAGGTCAGCTGGACAGTAATATTCTGATGTATACTATGATGTACACGTTGTTTTGCCTGACGAAAATTGGTCTGTCAATTGGGGAATTGAATTTGGGGATAAAAAATTAATGAAATAAAAAAGATGAAATGAGGAAAAAAGAGACACATTATGAATAGAGATGAAGGGTGATGTCAACTTTGTCACATTTTGATGAATTAGTTACCGATACCTGGATCAAGCAAATCACCAGGCAATGAATCAACTGGCAACTTCACTTGACAATGTGTTTAGACCATGTTAGCAATGGTTTAGTAATTCCTGAAATGCGATGCAACCAAAAGCGTAACTACATATCGTCAGCCTGCTACGCTAATTGCCTAAGTCATTTTTTGTAAATTTGAGAACAAAGAACAAAATGTGGTTCAAGCATGCATCAGTTACATAATCACCCTAATTATTTTGAGTATTCCCTGTCATTTTTATCATTTGTTCTCGTGCAAAGCTTGGTGAATAAATATGTTTAAATGCATGCTTGAACCATATTTTGTACTTTGAAAAAAATAAATTTGCGTAGCAGGCTGACGATATGTGACCCAATATGATCCACTCAAGCTAAAGTCGGAATTTTTTTAAATTGAGTTATCACCATTACTTACTTGCTCAGTACCTACACATACTGATGTTGAATCACCAGGTCTCTTACTTGGTTTCAAAGTTATGAACCTTTTATGTCTATTTACTTATGTTTTAATTAGGTTTTTTCCTCACTTTTTGCCTATATCTCGGTTTCTTTATTGCAAACTTTAGCCTGATTGGACCAGATCTGGTCACATAACCCTAACCCAAGCACTATTAAAACCACTGCTCGTGCATGCATTTCATGTGAAGGGATGACATTTTGATGACATTTCATCAAAAGATTATCTGAAAAAGCATGCGTAAATAATTTCATAGATTATTATTGTATATGCATTCAGTATACTATTTCTATTTTATAAATAGCATTTACGAATTCATCCTGAAAAATGCCCTGTACACTATGGACGGAAAAAGATTTTTTTTTACATTTTTCTAGTAATAAAATGGCCTTGCCTACAACCATTAATCCTTTGAAAAAGTCAGAGGTTCATGCTACAAGAACAGTGCAGTCCATTTATAATGTAGAGGAGGACATTTTAGCGGAATTATTTGTTTAATTGCGCTTTAACAATTTTTAGCTATTTCAGTTGTTTTAAAATTTGTGATTCTTCCTTACATTTACCTATTCAAAAGGAATATATTTATATGGTATTATTTTCACAGCTTGTTGCTTAGAAAGCAAAAGGAATATATTTATATGGTATTATTTTCACAGCTGTTGCTTAGAAAGCAAAAGGAATATATTTATATGGTATTATTTTCACAGCTTGTTGCTTAGAAAGCAAAAGGAATATATTTATATGGTATTATTTTCACAGCTGTTGCTTAGAAAGCAAAAGGAATATATTTATATGGTATTATTTTCACAGCTGTTGCTTAGAAAGCAAAAGGAATATATTTATATGGTATTATTTTCACAGCTGTTGCTTAGAAAGCAAAAGGAATATATTTATATGGTATTATTTTCACAGCTGTTGCTTAGAAAGCAAAAGGAATATATTTATATGGTATTATTTTCACAGCTGTTGCTTAGAAAGCAAAAGGAATATATTTATATGGTATTATTTTCACAGCTGTTGCTTAGAAAGCAAAAGGAATATATTTATATGGTATTATTTTCACAGCTGTTGCTTAGAAAGCAAAAGGAATATATTTATATGGTATTATTTTCACAGCTGTTGCTTAGAAAGCAAAAGGAATATATTTATATGGTATTATTTTCACAGCTGTTGCTTAGAAAGCAAAAGGAATATATTTATATGGTATTATTTTCACAGCTGTTGCTTAGAAAGCAAAAGGAATATATTTATATGGTATTATTTTCACAGCTGTTGCTTAGAAAGCAAAAGCGTGAAAATAAATGTAGAATTGAAATTTACACTTTTACGGCAGCCGTAATATCAATATTTTTAGAAGTGGCAACAGGAATAATTGGATGTATGAGAATAAATGCATTGTATATTAATGGATGAAAAATTACTTGTTTTTAGGAATTATGCAATTTTTAGAATATTAATATAATACAGAAAGTGAAGAATGCAATTTTTAATATCAAAGTCTGTGTGCTACCTTTTTTTATTGTGTTTGTGAAATGGAGTTTGAAATTCAGCTGGTGGGTTTTAATTTCTAATTTAGAATTCCATCTCTAAGAGACCTTTCATCTTAAAGTACTGCTGTATTCTGATTAACCCCATGAGAACTACCTGCCGATTAGCTAAAAAGAAGTTTTCATTATCAGTTGGACCAATCAGCAACATTGTTAGAATAATTTCACCACACAAAAAAATTGGGGTGAATTATTTGCAAAGCTCTATTCTGATTGGTGATTAAAATGAAGATATCATGTAAATGACCAATCAGAGGCAATGTTAAATCGGCAGGTGCTCAGAGGGTTAACAGGCAGGATGGATTGAGACTGTTATTGGTTACACCCTACTATTTTCAATAACTGTATCGTCACTGGGCGGAAAAAACCTCATATGTGACTCCTCGCCACAACTGAGCCCGGATGTCGCCAATCATCATTTTTGAGATATTCAACCAAAATATTCTGCTTGAAATTAGCTTTAAAATGATGTATATCATGTCTATAGTACTTGACATTTAAGTAGTGAAAAATCAATAAAACAGTCAATAAATCCTTTCTTTCCTATTGTTTATTGTTAAGTTCGATGGAGCATATCTCAATAGTGGCACTGGCGACATCCGGGCTCAGTTGTGGCGAGGAGTCACATATGTACTTTTTGCCCTTAAACATGGATGAAGCAAACCATTCAATATAAAGTCTACTCTTACAAAGCTTTACCCATTTTCAAGGGCCAAAAGTAAATTATGAGGTGTTTCCTGCATGCACTTTTGGCCTTTGAACATGGATATAAAAGCAATCTCTTCTATATAAAGTCTACACCTACAAGGCTTTTTCCATGTTCAAGGGCCAAAATTATATATGAGGTTTTCCTGCCCTGTGACGGTATGTGAGTTACATCAGTGGCATACAAGGGGAGCAAGGGGACAGAGTGTCCCCTGACCAAAAAAAATGAAAAAGAACATCCGGAAGGTAAAGGGAAAGTTAAAGGAGAAAAACGGCAAGAAAGGTATTGGAAAGAAGCGCCTAAAAACCAACTGGTGTATCTTCTGTGTTTCCCATTTTACACCGATCATGGGCCAAGTTTTTGCCCCGGTTTTTGCATGCTATACATGACAATTTTGCTAATAAAGCCCTTCTTGGAGGCAGGAAGACTTTCTTTTTACAAAGTCTTTGTAAGAAAGATACACAGTATACACATCCTCCACTGTTAAAATACCAGGACAAAATGAGGCATACATGGATATTTTTCCCCCGACCACCAAAACCAGGAAGAAATATTTTATTTTGATCCCCTGATCAAGAGAGCTGGCTATGCCACTGAGCTACATTTTCTGGACTGGTGTCTGGAGGGGGGACTGGTGTCGCCTCCAAATGATGCATGTACACAAATCTAATTATACCATGAATGCACACCTTTTTCAAAAATGGATACTTTTTTCCAAATTTTGAAGAAACAGTTTAATTCCCAGTTCAATTGCAAAATATATACTTTTGTATACTTGTTTTTTGTTACTTTAAAAGATATAGTGAAAGTAAGTCATCAAATTACCCACAGAACATGAGCCTGCGTGCACCCTTAACATGAACCCTTAACATGAACCCTGTATTGTGGTGAGTATATGAACACTGATTCCCTAGCCCGTAGAACAACACCGAACCAAGACAATATTTATTGACAAAATAGAACCTAATCTGGTGAATGTTGTTGCATAGACCAGCTTGTTGTTTTGCTGTGCTCTATACGTCAACTTTGTGTTCGGGGGAGTCTGGGTTATACTGGCTGTCATACCTCTCCATTACAACATGTTTTGAGATATTTTCTCAAAATATCAAGAGCTATCTCAAAAACCACTGAACTAATACCAGGCTTGTATGTACGCATTTTAATGCATTTTGCATGCTGATTCCAAATATGGTCATGAAAATGTACAATTCTGATATTTTTTGAATATTTAACGAAAATTGGAACTTGTCTGCAGTCAACACCCATATCGAAAGCGTTAAAAAAAAGCAAAAAAAGTGACCAAAATATCAAAACGTTATCCATTATGTAATATAATGAAAAAGAGTCAAATGTGGATAACAAAGAAATAGAATAGAGCTTGGCTGGAACAGTTGGGCTATGTCCAGTTGAAATCCATACACCCCCTGTAAAAGAAATGACCTCAATCTCCCACACGAGGTGTTTTATATATCAAATGGAGTCACCCATTCATGTGACCCCATTAGAAATTCACACTCCCTGTGTGGAAGATTAAGGTCATGTCTTCCATAGGGGGTGTATGGATTTCAACTGGAATTGCCCATTGTGGGGGCGGACGAGGGAAAAACAGAGCTTTCAAAATGTCAGCGTAGTCAGTCAATAGAGAGTACACATCTGATCATCTTATGGCTAACTTGACAGTGGAGAGAAAATTCCTGTCTTGAACACCTGACTAGAAATAGTAACATGTTGTACTAGGTAACAGAATTATGCTTGGCAGGTTAATAGAGTTATAGTCAACCTTTTGAGTTGGTAAATAAATTACTGATGGTGTGTACATGTGCGTGTTTATAACGCTTTTGTTTGTGTGCAAAGGTTGTTGCTGATTTTTTTCTCTGAAACTATTTCATTGTGGTGTTTTAGCAAAAGTGTCTTGGGTTGATATTATGTCTTTGGCGATGTGAAAAAACATGTTAAATAGACACTTTGGACTAGTCACCTGTGGAATATTTCAGTGCCATCGCTATTCCAGCTAGTTTTATGTGGAATTCCAGCTGCAAATTGTGAAATTAATAAAATTTAGTTAAAGGAAGGTGACCTGATATTTTTGGAAAATTGAATTCTTTAAAACTTATTATAACATAAAATGTTGTCCCTTTCAAGAATTCATGCAAAAAGGAACACGTAAATGTTTCTTGTAAATGTGACTAATTCCTTATGGAATTACTGACTAATTTGATAGTTTTTTGATGAATTCTTCGGAAATATACCGATTTCATATGTTAATGAGAAAAATACAGGCTTTTACCTGATATCAAAATCTGCATTTTGATAGCTTAAAGTGGTGGATGGGGCTGCCAATCTGGCCCCCTTTAAGCTCAAGATGTAAATTATCATTTGATTTAGGACATTTGTCGATAAATACCAGCGGTACACTATTTTGGTCTCCATGTATATCAAACTAAAATGGCGGATTACTATATAGCGATATGCACAGTGCAATCTGAGTTGGTTTGGGTCTAATCTCTCTTGCCCTTATTTTACAAAATATTAAAAATCATTAATCATAGCAAAAAGTGTGACGAAATAGTCTTAATTTATTTTTTTAATTTATTATTTTTGCTTCTATTTCAAGTTATCCAGTGTTGTTTTAGGAAGTCGTCCATTCCTGCATATGGTATACACCTGTATACACATAAAATAACTCGCTATCACAAATTACATCAATTTACAAGGCTCTAATAAAAGTGCTATTGTGTACTTAATGAAAACGTGCTGCCAGTAATGGATGAAAATGATGTAAAATTACTTAATGACAACATATTATGTATGTCTCAATAACCTAGCTGTACACATGTGAGCAGACACGCAGATGAAACTCACAACTCTGGAATTAATCTCTCCATGCAGATGACAAGTTGCAAATTTTTTGCATGACCATATTTGGTATTAGCATGAAAAATGCATTAAAATAAAAACAAAAAAGCCTAGTATTGGTTCAGTAGTTCTTAAAATAGCTCTTGATATTTTGAGAAAATATCTCAACACTAACACACAGAGCATTAACAGAATTTAAGGTAGATAGTGATACTTGCTCTACAGTAGATAGCAGAGTTTAAGGTAGATAGTGATATTTGCTGTCTTCAGTAGATAGCAGAATTTAAGGTATATGGAGATATTTGTGTCTTCAGTAGATTATAGCAGAGTTTAAGGTAGATAGTGATATTTGCTGTCTTCAGTAGATTATAGCAGAATTTAAGATAGATAGTGATATTTGCTGTCTTCAGTAGATAGCAGAATTTAAGGTATATTGTGATATTTGCTGTCTTCAGTAGATAACAGAATTTAAGGTATATTGTGATATTTGCTGTCTTCAGTAGATAGCATAATTTAAGATAGATATTGATACTTGCTCTTCAGTAGATAGCAGAGTTTAAGGTAGATAGTGATATTTGCTGTCTTCAGTAGATAGCAGAATTTAAGGTATATGGTGATATTTGCTGTCTTCAGTAGATAGCAGAGTTTAAGGTAGATAGTGATATTTGCTGTCTTCAGTAGATAGCAGAATTTAAGGTATATGGTGATATTTGCTGTCTTCAGTAGATAGCAGAGTTTAAGGTAGATAGTGATATTTGCTGTCTTCAGTAGATAGCAGAATTTAAGGTATATTGTAGATAGCAGAATTTAAGGTTGATAGTGATATTTGCTGTCTTCAGTAGATAGCAGAATTTAAGGTTGATTGTGATATTTGCTGTCTTCAGTAGATAGCAGAATTTAAGGTTGATAGTGATATTTGCTGTCTTCAGTAGATAGCAGAATTTAAGGTTGATAGTGATATTTGCTGTCTTCAGTAGATAGCAGAATTTAAGGTTGATAGTGATATTTGCTGTCTTCAGTAGATAGCAGAATTTAAGGTTGATTGTGATATTTGCTGTCTTCAGTAGATAGCAGAATTTAAGGTTGATTGTGATATTTGCTGTCTTCAGTAGATAGCAGAATTTAAGGTATATTGTGATATTTGCTGTCTTCAGTAGATAGCAGAATTTAAGGTAGATTGTGATATTTGCTGTCTTCAGTAGATAGCAGAATTTAAGGTTGATTGTGATATTTGCTGTCTTCAGTAGATAGCAGAATTTAAGGTTGATTGTGATATTTGCTGTCTTCAGTAGATAGCAGAATTTAAGGTTGATTGTGATATTTGCTGTCTTCAGTAGATAGCAGAATTTAAGGTTGATAGTGATATTTGCTGTCTTCAGTAGATAGCAGAATTTAAGGTTGATTGTGATATTTGCTGTCTTCAGTAGATAGCAGAATTTAAGGTTGATTGTGATATTTGCTGTCTTCAGTAGATAGCAGAATTTAAGGTATATTGTGATATTTGCTGTCTTCAGTAGATAGCAGAATTTAAGGTAGATTGTGATATTTGCTGTCTTCAGTAGATAGCAGAATTTAAGGTAGATTGTGATATTTGCTCTTCAGCAGACTATAAAAGGAGTATAACTACTGAAAACTGACGGGGTTTTGCCAATGCAGACACACTTATCGGGTTTGACACTTCAAGGGAAATTTATAGCAGTTTAACCCATCACCAGAACCTTTTAGCTCTGTGAAATAAAAAAAATTCTCCACAATGCAAATTCGGTCGGGCCCATATAACAGGTTTTTTCCATCGCCTAAGCACTTGTTAGTCACTTAGGGGTGGCTTAGGGGTCTCTGCTGGAAAAAGGTGGTGTAGATAATACTCAGGATGGCTTAGAATTTCATGTCTAGGATAGGATAGGATAGGATAGGAAGCTTTATTTCACCACAGAGGCCCAAATCAACAGAGTTGTTCTTCCTTGGGGCCGTGGACATAACACAACATACAAAATATATCAAACAAAGTACAAATAAATTAACCCTTGAATGTCCGTGTCCGCATGAACTTACCTAATAACTGCGTATTGTGTGAGCAATTACACAACTCAGGATGACTTAGAATGAGATTGTAACATTGAATGTTCATGGCATATGAACATGACTAATAGCTGTGTATCGTGTGAGCGATTATACAACTTACAATTTCATTTCTACATTTGGAGATTCTAACCCTTGAATGTCTGTCCGCGTGACCATACCTAATAACTGCATATCGTGTGAGCGATTATACAACTTACAATTTCATTTCTACATTTGGAGATTCTAACCCTTGAATGTCTGTCCGCTGCGTGACCATACCTAATAACTGCATATCGTGTGAGTGATTATACAACTTACAATTTCATTTCTACATTTGGTGATTCTAACCCTTGAATGTCTGTCCGCGTGACCATACCTAATAACTGCATATCGTGTGAGTGATTACACAACTCAGGCTGACTTGGGATTTCATTTCTACATGTTGAGATTCTAACCCTTGAATGTCCGTGTCCATGTGAAAATACCCAATAGTTGCATATCGTGTGAGCGATTACAGTAATATATAGTCGTGTTTTATGGTTGCTTGCAAAATATATAAGGAAGTGGAAATTCACTTGTAGGCCAAAAAGAAAAGTTATTTCAAAGCTCCCTATAATAGTAATACTTCAGTTAATGGTTAAAAGCTTTCTAAAATAGTCTTGATAATCTTTTGCATCTCTTACTTTTTTCACATTTCATATCATCTTGGGGAAAGATGCTTAATGCTCTGGGTGCTAGCCATACGCTTCAACGGAAAAAGTTCAAGTTTTGAAATTTTTTCTCAAAATATCAAGAGTTATCTTAAGAACTACTGAACCAATACTAGGCTTGTTTGTACTCATTTTAATGCATTTTTCATGCTATTTCCAAATATGAGCTGTCTTCAGTAGATAGCAGAATTTAAGATAGATAGTGATATTTGCTGTCTTCAGTAGATAGCAGAATTTAAGGTTGATAGTGATATTTGCTGTCTTCAGTAGATAGCAGAATTTAAGATAGATAGTGATATTTGCTGTCTTCAGTAGATAGCAGAATTTAAGATAGATAGTGATATTTGCTGTCTTCAGTAGATAGCAGAATTTAAGGTTGATAGTGATATTTGCTGTCTTCAGTAGATAGCAGAATTTAAGGTTGATAGTGATATTTGCTGTCTTCAGTAGATAGCAGAATTTAAGGTTGATAGTGATATTTGCTGTCTTCAGTAGATAGCAGAATTTAAGGTTGATAGTGATATTTGCTGTCTTCAGTAGATAGCAGAATTTAAGGTTGATAGTGATATTTGCTGTCTTCAGTAGATAGCAGAATTTAAGGTTGATAGTGATATTTGCTGTCTTCAGTAGATAGCAGAATTTAAGGTATATGGTGATATTTGCTGTCTTCAGTAGATAGCAGAATTTAAGGTTGATAGTGATATTTACTGTCTTCAGTAGATAGCAGAATTTAAGGTTGATAGTGATATTTGCTGTCTTCAGTAGATAGCAGAATTTAAGGTTGATAGTGATATTTGCTGTCTTCAGTAGATAGCAGAATTTAAGGTATATGGTGATATTTGCTGTCTTCAGTAGATAGCAGAATTTAAGGTTGATAGTGATATTTGCTGTCTTCAGTAGATAGCAGAATTTAAGGTTGATAGTGATATTTGCTGTCTTCAGTAGATAGCAGAATTTAAGATAGATAGTGATATTTGCTGTCTTCAGTAGATAGCAGAATTTAAGATAGATAGTGATATTTGCTGTCTTCAGTAGATAGCAGAATTTAAGGTTGATAGTGATATTTGCTGTCTTCAGTAGATAGCAGAATTTAAGGTTGATAGTGATATTTGCTGTCTTCAGTAGATAGCAGAATTTAAGGTTGATAGTGATATTTGCTGTCTTCAGTAGATAGCAGAATTTAAGGTTGATAGTGATATTTGCTGTCTTCAGTAGATAGCAGAATTTAAGGTATATGGTGATATTTGCTGTCTTCAGTAGATAGCAGAATTTAAGGTTGATAGTGATATTTGCTGTCTTCAGTAGATAGCAGAATTTAAGGTTGATAGTGATATTTGCTGTCTTCAGTAGATAGCAGAATTTAAGGTATATTGTGATATTTGCTGTCTTCAGTAGATAGCAGAATTTAAGGTATATAGTGATATTTGCTGTCTTCAGTAGATAGCAGAATTTAAGGTATATTGTGATATTTGCTGTCTTCAGTAGATAGCAGAATTTAAGGTTGATAGTGATATTTGCTGTCTTCAGTAGATAGCAGAATTTAAGGTTGATAGTGATATTTGCTGTCTTCAGTAGATAGCAGAATTTAAGGTTGATAGTGATATTTGCTGTCTTCAGTAGATAGCAGAATTTAAGGTTGATAGTGATATTTGCTGTCTTCAGTAGATAGCAGAATATAAGATAGATAGTGATATTTGCTGTCTTCAGTAGATAGCAGAATTTAAGGTAGATAGTGATATTTGCTGTCTTCAGTAGATAGCAGAATTTAAGGTTGATAGTGATATTTGCTGTCTTCAGTAGATAGCAGAATTTAAGGTATATGGTGATATTTGCTGTCTTCAGTAGATAGCAGAATTTAAGGTTGATAGTGATATTTGCTGTCTTCAGTAGATAGCAGAATTTAAGGTTGATAGTGATATTTGCTGTCTTCAGTAGATAGCAGAATTTAAGGTATATGGTGATATTTGCTGTCTTCAGTAGATAGCAGAATTTAAGGTTGATAGTGATATTTGCTGTCTTCAGTAGATAGCAGAATTTAAGGTTGATAGTGATATTTGCTGTCTTCAGTAGATAGCAGAATTTAAGGTATATTGTGATATTTGCTGTCTTCAGTAGATAGCAGAATTTAAGGTTGATAGTGATATTTGCTGTCTTCAGTAGATAGCAGAATTTAAGGTATATTGTGATATTTGCTGTCTTCAGTAGATAGCAGAATTTAAGGTTGATAGTGATATTTGCTGTCTTCAGTAGATAGCAGAATTTAAGGTTGATAGTGATATTTGCTGTCTTCAGTAGATAGCAGAATTTAAGGTTGATAGTGATATTTGCTGTCTTCAGTAGATAGCAGAATTTAAGGTTGATAGTGATATTTGCTGTCTTCAGTAGATAGCAGAATATAAGATAGATAGTGATATTTGCTGTCTTCAGTAGATAGCAGAATTTAAGGTAGATAGTGATATTTGCTGTCTTCAGTAGATAGCAGAATTTAAGGTTGATAGTGATATTTGCTGTCTTCAGTAGATAGCAGAATTTAAGGTATATGGTGATATTTGCTGTCTTCAGTAGATAGCAGAATTTAAGGTTGATAGTGATATTTGCTGTCTTCAGTAGATAGCAGAATTTAAGGTTGATAGTGATATTTGCTGTCTTCAGTAGATAGCAGAATTTAAGGTTGATAGTGATATTTGCTGTCTTCAGTAGATAGCAGAATTTAAGGTTGATAGTGATATTTGCTGTCTTCAGTAGATAGCAGAATTTAAGATAGATAGTGATATTTGCTGTCTTCAGTAGATAGCAGAATTTAAGGTTGATAGTGATATTTGCTGTATTCAGTAGATAGCAGAATTTAAGGTTGATAGTGATATTTGCTGTCTTCAGTAGATAGCAGAATTTAAGGTATATTGTGATATTTGCTGTCTTCAGTAGATAGCAGAATTTAAGGTTGATAGTGATATTTGCTGTCTTCAGTAGATAGCAGAATTTAAGATAGATAGTGATATTTGCTGTCTTCAGTAGATAGCAGAATTTAAGGTTGATAGTGATATTTGCTGTCTTCAGTAGATAGTAGAATTTAAGGTTGATAGTGATATTTGCTGTCTTCAGTAGATAGCAGAATTTAAGGTTGATAGTGATATTTGCTCTTCAGCAGACTATAAAAGGAGTATAACTACTGAAAACTGACGGGGTTTTGCCAATGCAGACACACTTATCGGGTTTGACACTTCAAGGGAAATTTATAGCAGTTTAACCCATCACCAGAACCTTTTAGCTCCACAGCAGCTGAAGGGAGTATCCCATCATGCATCTGCTTGCTCCATAGCAAATACATACAAAACATAAGTAAGAGCGGCTTAGATATTGAGAGCTATGGATAGTTTCACAATACTTTGGAGATCATATTTTTTTTTTTTTTTTTCTTAACTCCCCTGATATAAGCTAGTAATTGAAAGTTGAAGTGAGGGATTTTGTGTACACTTTCTATGGCATGTGCAGTTCTACTGTGGTACTGCAGAGCATGATGGGATACACCTATCTGCTGCTGTGTTTTAGCTCTGTGAAATAAAAAAAATTCTCCACAATGCAAATTTTGGATCGGTCGGGCCCATATAACAGGTTTTTTCCGTCGCCTAAGCACTTGTTAGTCACTTAGGGGTGGCTTAGGGGTCTCTGCTGGAAAAAGGTGGTGTGGATAATACTCAGGATGGCTTAGAATTTCATGTCTAGGATAGGATAGGATAGGAAGCTTTATTTCACCATGGAGGCCCAAATCAACAGAGTTGTTCTTCCTTGGGGCCGTGGACATAACACAACATACAAAATATATCAAACAAAGTACAAATAAATTAACCCTTGAATGTCCGTGTCCGCATGAACTTACCTAATAACTGCGTATTGTGTGAGCAATTACACAACTCAGGATGACTTAGAATGAGATTGTAACATTGAATGTTCATGGCATATGAACATGACTAATAGCTGTGTATCGTGTGAGCGATTATACAACTTACAATTTCATTTCTACATTTGGAGATTCTAACCCTTGAATGTCTGTCCGCGTGACCATACCTAATAACTGCATATCGTGTGAGCGATTATACAACTTACAATTTCATTTCTACATTTGGAGATTCTAACCCTTGAATGTCTGTCCGCATGTGACCATACCTAATAACTGCATATCGTGTGAGCGATTATACAACTTACAATTTCATTTCTACATTTGGAGATTCTAACCCTTGAATGTCTGTCCGCGTGACCATACCTAATAACTGCATATCGTGTGAGCGATTATACAACTTACAATTTCATTTCTACATTTGGAGATTCTAACCCTTGAATGTCTGTCCGCGTGACCATACCTAATAACTGCATATCGTGTGAGCGATTATACAACTTACAATTTCATTTCTACATTTGGAGATTCTAACCCTTGAATGTCTGTCCGCGTGACCATACCTAATAACTGCATATCGTGTGAGCGATTATACAACTTACAATTTCATTTCTACATTTGGAGATTCTAACCCTTGAATGTCTGTCCGCGTGACCATACCTAATAACTGCATATCGTGTGAGCGATTATACAACTTACAATTTCATTTCTACATTTGGAGATTCTAACCCTTGAATGTCTGTCCGCGTGACCATACCTAATAACTGCATATCGTGTGAGTGATTACACAACTTACAATTTCATTTCTACATTTAGAGATTCTAACCCTTGAATGTCTGTCCGCGTGACCATACCTAATAACTGCATATCGTGTGAGCGATTACACAACTTACAATTTCATTTCTACATTTAGAGATTCTAACCCTTGAATGTCTGTCCGCGTGACCATACCTAATAACTGCATATCGTGTGAGCGATTATACAACTTACAATTTCATTTCTACATTTGGAGATTCTAACCCTTGAATGTCTGTGTCCGCGTGACCATACCTAATAACTGCATATCGTGTGAGTGATTACACAACTCAGGCTGACTTGGGATTTCATTTCTACATGTTGAGATTCTAACCCTTGAATGTCCGTGTCCATGTGAAAATACCCAATAGTTGCATATCGTGTGAGCGATTACAGTAATATATAGTCGTGTTTTATGGTTGCTTGCAAAATATATAAGGAAGTGGAAATTCACTTGTAGGCCAAAAAGAAAAGTTATTTCAAAGCTCCCTATAATAGTAATACTTCAGTTAATGGTTAAAAGCTTTCTAAAAATAGTCTTGATAATCTTTTGCATCTCTTACTTTTTTCACATTTCATATCATCTTGGGGAAAGATGCTTAATGCTCTGCGTGCTAGCCATACGCTTCAACGGAAAAAGTTCAAGTTTTGAAATTTTTTCTCAAAATATCAAGAGTTATCTTAAGAACTACTGAACCAATACTAGGCTTGTTTGTACTCATTTTAATGAATTTTTCATGCTATTTCCAAATATGGTCATGAAAATTTACATTTCCAAAATCTTTAAAAAAAAATTTGAAACATGTCATCTGCAGTCGACATCCGCATGAAGATAATTAAGGTTTTTTTTTTTAACCGTTATAGTCTGTATAGGGAAAAGTTTATCACCAAATGGGCTATTCCTTTGAAATCTATACACCATCTATGGAAGCCATGTCTTTAATTTTCCACACACGGAGTGAGAATTTCAAACGGGGTTACCTAAATTTGACACTTTCTTTTGAAGTTGAGTGAGCTTCAAAAGAACCATTTTATATCAGCTTACATATAACATACGTATGCTGCTAAAAGTGAATTTACTCAGATTTTTTGTCATTGTTGTTGCAATAATTAATTTTTATTACCAGTTGGTTTTTTTAAATTCAAGTTTTCCTGAAATAATAATGGCCTAAAAATACCTGATACTCTTGTTATTTTGCTGTCTTCAGTAGATAGCTAAATTTTACATAAATTGATATTGTTACATTACTCCTGAAAAAAAGTTATTGCTTGCTGTCTTCAGTAGATAGCAGAATATAAGGTAGATAGTGATATTTGCTGTCTTCAGTAGATAGCAGAATATAAGGTAGATAGTGATATTTGCTGTCTTCAGTAGATAGCAGAATTTAAGGTATATGGTGATATTTGCTGTCTTCAGTAGATAGCAGAATTTAAGGTTGATAGTGATATTTGCTGTCTTCAGTAGATAGCAGAATTTAAGATAGATAGTGATATTTGCTGTCTTCAGTAGATAGCAGAATATAAGATAGATAGTGATATTTGCTGTCTTCAGTAGATAGCAGAATATAAGGTAGATAGTGATATTTGCTGTCTTCAGTAGATAGCAGAATTTAAGGTTGATTGTGATATTTGCTGTCTTCAGTAGATAGCAGAATATAAGATAGATAGTGATATTTGCTGTCTTCAGTAGATAACAGAATATAAGGTAGATTGTGATATTTGCTGTCTTCAGTAGATAGCAGAATTTAAGATAGATAGTGATATTTGCTGTCTTCAGTAGATAGCAGAATATAAGATAGATAGTGATATTTGCTGTCTTCAGTAGATAGCAGAATATAAGATAGATAGTGATATTTGCTGTCTTCAGTAGATAGCAGAATTTAAGGTTGATTGTGATATTTGCTGTCTTCAGTAGATAGCAGAATATAAGATAGATAGTGATATTTGCTGTCTTCAGTAGATAGCAGAATATAAGGTAGATTGTGATATTTGCAGTCTTCAGTAGATAGCA
This sequence comes from Amphiura filiformis, assembly GCF_039555335.1. NCBI lineage: Eukaryota > Metazoa > Echinodermata > Ophiuroidea > Amphilepidida > Amphiuridae > Amphiura > Amphiura filiformis. The sequence continues at coordinate 1,207,070 of NC_092636.1, forward strand.
GAATTTAAGATAGATAGTGATATTTGCTGTCTTCAATAGATAGCAGAACATAAGGTAGATTGTGATATTTGCTGTCTTCTGTAGATAGCAGAATTTAAGGTAGATTTTTATTTTTGCTTTTATTTTGTAGATAGCAGAATTTAAGGTTGATAGTGATATTTGCTGTCTTCAGTAGATAGCAGAATTTAAGGTATATGGTGATATTTGCTGTCTTCAGTAGATAGCAGAATTTAAGGTTGGTAGTGATATTTGCTGTCTTCAGTAGATAGCAGAATTTAAGATAGATAGTGATATTTGCTGTCTTCAGTAGATAGCAGAGTTTAAGGTAGATAGTGATATTTGCTGTCTTCAGTAGATAGCAGAATATAAGATAGATAGTGATATTTGCTTTCTTCAGTAGATAGCAGAATATAAGATAGATAGTGATATTTGCTGTCTTCAGTAGATAGCAGAATTTAAGGTAGATTGTGATATTTGCTGTCTTCAGTAGATAGCAGAATTTAAGATAGATAGTGATATTTGCTGTCTTCAGTAGATAGCATAATTAAAGGTTGAAAGTGATATTTGCAGTCTTCAGTAGATAGCAGAATATAAGATAGATAGTGATATTTGCTTTCTTCAGTAGATAGCAGAATATAAGATAGATAGTGATATTTGCTGTCTTCAGTAGATAGCAGAATATAAGGTAGATAGTGATATTTGCTGTCTTCAGTAGATAGCAGAATATAAGATAGATAGTGATATTTGCTGTCTTCAGTAGATAACAGAATATAAGGTAGATTGTGATATTTGCAGTCTTCAGTAGATAGCAGAATTTAAGATAGATAGTGATATTTGCTGTCTTCAACAGATAGCAGAACATAAGGTAGATTGTGATATTTGCTGTCTTCTGTAGATAGCAGAATTTAAGGTAGATTTTTATTTTTGCTTTTATTTTGTAGATAGCAGAATTTAAGGAAGACACTCATGGAGGTATGGGAAATTTTTAACAAATTTTGAAAATAGATCTAATATGACTGTTGACTGCAGATTTCAGAATTGTAATTTTACATTACCATATTTGGAATCAGCATGAAAAATGCATTAAAATGAGTACAAACAATCCTAGTACTCTCTAAATGTAAAAGAGTGAAAAACCACTCTGAATTTCAGAGTGAATTTAAGTTAGCTCTAAAAGAGTGGGTTTTAGCTCTAAAAGAGTGAAAACAGTACACATAATTTCACTCGCGATTTCAAGTGAGCCTCACTCGCTCAAAAGTGGCATAAAATCTCACTCTTTCTTGGAGTGAACTGTCAGCCAATCAGAAGCGCCAAAAATCGGCCGATATTTGTTGAACTTGTGTAACAAAATGGCGAACAGTGTGTGCATGAATGGCGAAAAGAAAGCGGATTTGATGAAGAAATAGACAGCATACTCAATAGTGATTACATTTATGTGTAGGTCATAACTCGTAGCAAGTATAGGGCCTACACTTGGTCTGGAGACAACGGCGGCAGTAAGCTTAAGTCATATGTGAGCAGTTTGTTACCGGCCCAGTGCCGGTTTACATGTAAGCTTATGTAGGTTACGCCGCATCACGCTTCTCCAGACTGTGACCGTAAACATGGTATTTGCCAAGTGTTATGTCCTACAACTAAGTGTACTCACCATTGAACAGTTTGACTATTAGCTTCACTAAATCCATAGTTTTTCATCATTCATCCCACACTGAAGTTCGACACATTGTGTATGTGCTTAAGCTTTAGACCAGTTCAATATTCCTAGACCGGTCCTACCCTAACCTGGGGCCTAGCCTCACAACAATTTAAAGCACATAGTAGCTGTTATGAACTGCTGTGATATTCTTGTATATAAAATAGGCCTAAATGAACATGATGAATGAATAAATAAATAAATGCTCTTTTCTGATTCACTCTTTTCCGGAGTGAATTTTTTCACTCTTTCTTGAGAGTGAGCTTCACTCTAAAAGAGTTGTCACTCAGATGGCTCTTTGAAAGAGTGAGATTTCACTCTTTTTGAGTGATTTTTCACTCTTTCACATTTAGAGAGTATTGGTTCAGTGGTTCTTTAGATAGCTCTTGATATTTTGAGAAAATATCTCAAAACTTGGACTTTTTATGTTGAAGCCTATGGCTAGCACAGAGCATTAAGGTATAATGTGTTATTTGCTATCTTCAGTAGATAACAGTACGGTGATATTTACTGTTTTCAGTACATAGCAAAATTTAAGGTAGATTATGATATCTGCTGTCTTCAGTAGATATCAGAATTTAAGGTACATGGTGATATTTACTGATTTCAGTAGATAGCAGAATTTAAGGTTGATTATGATATCTGCTGTCTTCAGTAGATAGAAGAATTGAAGGAAGATCGTGATATTTGCTGTCTTCTGTAGATAGCAGAATTTAAGGTAGATTTTTATTTTTGCTTTTATTTTGTAGATAGCAGAATTTAAGGAACACACTCATGGAAGTATGGGAAATTTTAAATAAATTTTGAAAATAGATCTAATATGAACATACTATTTTTGTAGATATGCTATGTTGCTTTTGGAACTGTTAGACGTCATCAGGCCACTGACCCATTGGGCTGAGGACATTCACTCATTATATTTCCTATCTATTTCTCATTTACAGAATGTGCAGGGCAACATTTGATTATTTCATAATGCTGCAAAAAATTACAAAAATAGAAACTTGTGTTTCAAAGAAATTGACCTTTATAGTACTGAAAATTGAGGTTATAGTACCTTCAGTGGACACAATCTCCACAGGACTACATGTAAATGCCAGTTTTGGAATTTAAATGGCTCTGAAAAAAAACCACTTGTTATTTTGCTGTCTTCAGTAGATAGCTAAATGTATATGAGTTACATTTTAGAACTTGCTACTTGCTATCTTCATTAGATAGGAGAGGATAGGGTATGTTAGTATATAACCATAATAACCGGAAGACTTGTAGATGCAGGTCGCGACTACCAAAGCTAGCTCTGCAAATAGTTAGGTCTTGTGGATGTTGTAACAATAATCGTATATTTGTTTTTCAATATAGTAACAAAATATAAGTCTCAAAACCGGAATAAAGTTTGTACTTATATTACGGAGGAGGATGTTAACAATATTTACACTACTGTCTGGTTTGATGCGGAGACAGTAGAAATTAAATATAGAATTTCAGACGTTTGGTAAAAAATTGAATTTAGCTGATGCCGAGGCCTGACATTATGTGCAAGAAAGGTGAAGGAAAAAAAGGTGTCATATTGAGTATTTTAAGAAGAACACATAGTCTGCTGTGGTGATACACTAGGATCCACAACATACTCATCTATCAGGGGCACAGTTCTTAAACCCCAATACATTTGTATATTCATTGAATGACCTTTTAAGAATTGGGTACAAAAACTCATACTCTGCAACTTTCAAATTTTGCACTATGATTATGTAATTGAGGTTATTGGACTATACCATTGGGATGAGGCTATTGTGGTCCATAGTGATAGTGAGAGACAGACAATTAACACTGCCAGGGCAGTAGCCTCATACTTGGTCTAATTTCAAACAAACAGACCATAAATTGAGGCTGCTTATAAAACTTTAAGCTATAGCATTTATTTATGAAATTCAGAATTATGCGTGGTGATCATCTTGCCAGGGTTATCCCGCGAGAGTTGACCATGCCACAAAGGAAAACAAGCTGACCGCTAGATTATGGGAAAATTTGAATTTTAATATTGAAGCTATCAGCGAGGTCTGTTATTATTGTGGAGAGAGAAAGAGAGAGTGAGTGCCCTGGAAGTGATATTGGGAATATCTATGACAGCCAAGATGATGATCAGGATTAGATTGATGATGATTACAATGATGGTGATGATGATGATTACAATGATGATGATGCAGATGATGATGATGATGATAACAATGATGAGACCTGAAAAAGTTTGAAAAAACAATGCGCCCTTTTTTTTTTGGTCAAAAAAGGGCAATACGAACTTGTTTTAGGCACTGATGGTGACAATTCAATGATGACAACAACAATAGTAACATCTAATACTCTGGTAAAGATTTTGAATAGTAGTATGTGGCGCTATGGGTTTGGGATTTTACTTTCCTACATTAGTGGAACCAATGTTTTTTGGCATCCTTAAACTTGAAATGAAAAAATTTGATTGGTTCTATTTTTTTCTATGCCCCATTTGGTTCCCACAAGGGATCGAAGGTCACAGTGGGACCAAAACTTAACAGTAGTGCCATCATGTTGTAATGTATCTCAAATTGTTCCTCAGTTGTCATATTTTTCTACAGTCGTGTTCACATTGTCGGACGTACGCCCGGCGGAACTTGATCGACGTAAGTTGCTAGGAGTCGCGGTAGGCGCTGCCAGGAGTAGGTTCAGTGTGAACGATGGTCAGCGTAAGTTCCGCCAGGTGTACGTCCGACAATTTACTCCTGACAAAAGTCAGGAGTAGCGAGCTGGGTGTAACCTCCGCCAAGCGTAAGTTGCAATGTGAACGCTGCTACCCCTGGCACCCAGTGTAAGCATGACCTTTTGTTAGTCGGAAATAAGAAATTACATGTCGCAGAAATTACAGGTCACAGAAACACTGGAAGTGGTAGCCAATATTTATGCCGACCAGAAGTGAATGCTTGGTGGAACTAATTGGCGTAGTGCTAGGAGTAGGCTAGGTGTGGACACGCGGTAGGAGTAGGGAAAATATTTGTGGAATTTTGATCAATGTTAGCGTAAATTTACGCCGGGTGTAACTCAAAATGTGAACACGACTTACAGTGCTTAGTTCAGGAGTTATAAGGTCAAGTAGGTCAAATATTAAACATTTCATACACAGAGGTCAAATTTGTAAATAGTCCGATTTCATCAAACATATACTTCATTCGCAATTTTAGTGCAATTTTGTATTGTCATGTCCCCCCTTCGGAGTTCATGCAGCCAAAGTCCCATAGAAATATGTACAAGCATAACATTTGACCCAAGATTTCATCTGATTCTGAGGTTATGTTATAGCATGATAGAACAAATATTAACGTTTGGCCCCTTTATGACCTTCAACCACTTCTGAGAAGCATAGGGGGCATAGAAAAAAAATGGAACCAATTCTATTTTTATCCTTTGAGTTGTGAGGATGCAAAAAAAATTGGTTCCATTAATGTAGGAAAACTAGATGCTAACTCAAAAATCACCCCATAGCACCGTGTACTATAGAGAAAATAAGCACAGTGTATTGGGCTATTCCCATTGAAATCATGCATCCCTATGGAAGACATGACCTTAATCTTTAACACAGGGAGGATGAATTTCAAATGGGGTTAACTGAATGGGTGACTCCATTTGATATCTACACTCCCTCTGTGGGAGATTAAGGTCATGTCTTCCATGTGGGGGTGTATGGATGTCAACTGGAATATCTAATTTAAACTGTCATTCAACACAAATATATTGAGATATTTACCTCAATATTCCAATGTGTATTACACGCATCCTCATCAGAAAGGCTTCAATAGTGAACCGTTGTGAGTTGTCGTCCATTTCTTGACCTTTGCTTTGATGTCCTTTGTAAGCTTTTCTATTGATCGGATCAGGAAATGAAAGCTGTATTGTAGGGTACGGGCAGACGATAATTACATTTCAGAAAGGTTATGCCACTGATCAACAACAGTCCTACTATAAATAGCATAACTTTAATCTTTCTTTCAATTTCCATTAAACTTTGAAGTAAAACAAAAATGCAAGTTACATAAGAAAGTTAAATGTCATCGGTAAACATGTGACGCAATCTAAGATAAATGAGTCCTTTATCACGCAATGTTAAATTTCTTGCACGTAATATAGTCTTGTCCATACAAGAAGCTACAATGTGCTGAAAACGTCATCAAAATTGGATACAAATAATTACAGGATGAGTTCAGATGCAAAACATGATTATCAAAATGGCTGCCATGTGTAATTTTTGTATTTACTGCTGCAAAAGTAGTAATTTTTGTGTGTAATTTGTAAGCTTTGTCGATTTTGAGCTATTTTGCCCGTTTTTGATTTTTGACTTTGCACAAAAGGTATTTGCATGTTTACTTTCGTGGTAGTTGCTTTGAAACTCTTTGAGTGTAAAAAGCACGTAAATAAATGTACGAAAATGACCATGTTTACAGTATCGTCATGTAAAGAGATACCTTTGCAATGGTTAATTAGAGAGGATACCAAGTATTGTAAATGCTTTGTTAATACGCACAGAACAAATATAAAATACAATTATATCAAAAACAATATAATAAAAAAATAACATGAGGCAGCACATAATGGTATTTATCACATTTTCCACTAAACTCAGTCTATGAGTCAAAATGGTCTCATTTCAAATGGCACAGTTCATTCATCACCATTCAATCCTGATAGGTGCAAATTTGACCTCTAGTTGGAAAGTATGAGTTTTTGTACCCAACAGATTCAAAGGTCATTCTATGACTGTACAAGTATATTAGGGTGGCAGGACTATGTCCTGAGAGTTGAGAATATTTGAGATCCTAATGTCATCAAATGTAGCAGACAACAGTGAGATATACAAAAGACGTTCAACAGTTCTTTTGTCTGAATCTCAATCGATTTTGATGATACACAACTCATCTGGTTCGATTACGTCACATATCGATGGGTTAGTGCAACAAACCCTTATCTCCAATAGCTGCTATGTGTCATATGTGTACAGTATTGAATACAGAAATTGTCAAATGTCAATAGGGCAGCTATCGGAGATAAGGCCTTGTTGCACTAACTCCTCAATATATAAGACACTATACATTAATGATTAATAGCTGTGTATGTATGAGTTGATGAATTGGATACAATCGTGCAATGTTGTATAGAATTCACCAGCCTACCAGGAATGGTAAAAGACAATCAGCGAACTATTCATTAGCCTCCAAACACCATTCAATACTTTACAAGGCAATTGGATGTATCTAACATACTTCTTTTACTTCCGGCAGCTCTATTCTATAATCATAATACGCTGGAGTGGTACACAATGCGAGATCATCTTTCACCCCAGTTTAACGCGTATACTGTAGCAAAAGAATGCACTTTGAAATTGACATATTGCACTATTTGTTGCACTATTTTATATCTATCATGGAAATAAAACAAAATTAATGTGCCATTTTAATAAGAAAGATATAAAAGTAGAGATGAATTGAACTTTTATCTGCACTCCCAAGGTTATTTTTGAAATAATATCATTATGTCCGAACCAACATGGTAAATAGAGGTAAACAATCTGAGCAGATGAAAACCTAAGTCTTTTATATACGTTTGTTTGTTACTTGTGCGTCATATGAGTCGTCACTTTTGTGTAAAAAAGATGAAGGATAGACTAGAACACTGATAAGAAGCATTCTATTGAATCAAAAACTTATTGGGACTACATAATTATGTAGGTTATGTCAAGAAAATACAAAATGTTTTCGAAAATGTTCCAAAAGGTTAAAAAAGGTTGAGAAACCTTTAAATGTCGGGTGAAATATGAAGGCTAATAACTTCTTAAAAACATTTTTAAAAGTTTGCTGCATTTTTTTAAACATTTGCAACAAAATGACAATACTACTTTTGACAACATTTTAAAAATGTTGTTGTTGTATTTTTTCAAGCAAAATGTTTTCATGACCTTTATAATTATAACCTGACATTTGAATCAAACCAAGGACCTTAGTTATGAGGTCTGTCTTGACCACTTGACCATATTGTAACAAGTACTTTATGATAAAGCTGATTGAAATGAAATCTTAGGCAACATTCCATGATTCTTCAACTTGGTCTCTCACATAAGATCATTTCTCCCATACTCTGCAGGCATTTGGAATGCCTTGCCAGCACATGTAGCTTCAAATCAGGATTTGAAGAGCTTTAAGTGGTAGTTATTTAAACATAAACCTGCCAGTGTTGCCTAATTAGCCAACAGTCTTTGGCAGTGTTTTAAAACATTAAGTGTTTCAACACAAAGAAACTGCTAATTAAACCTGAACTTTTAATAATTTAGTCTTGTAGGCATGTTTTTACCATTGATTTTGGATAATTCAAGAGCTAACCACATGTTTTAGCCATTGAAATGTCAATACTTTAGTACTGTAACACTATGAACTAAACTAAAACATACTAAACTCCCATGGCAAAGTTCTGTAATCCCAATACACTTCTACATACATCAAAATGACCTTCTATTGTGTTGGGTACAAAAACTCATATTCCACTACTTGAAGTCAAATTTCTAGCTATGTTTGGTGATGGAAGATCAGTGACCAATGCAATTGAAAGTGAGATCATTTTGTCTTGCAGTGATACATGTTTTGGGACTGGTGGGATTATGATAACACTTTTATAATATCAGCAGTAGATAGCTACTTCATCAACACCAATATCAGCAGTAGGTGAGAAGCATTGGGCTATTCCAGTTGAAATCCTTACACCTCCTATAGAAGACATGACCTTAATCTCCCACACAGGGAGTGTAGATTTCAAACAGAGTCACCCATTCAGGTAACCCCAATTTGAAATTCACACTCTCTGTGTGGAAGATTAAGGTCTTCCATAGGAGGTACCGGTGTATGGATTTTAACTCTCTCCACGCGGGTGTCGACTGCAGACGACTAGTTTTAAAATGAAATGTAAAAATTCAAAAATTTCAGAATTGTAAATTTTCATGACTTTATTTGGAATCAGCATGAAAAATGCATTAAAATGAGTACAAACAAGCGTAATATTGGTTCAGTGGTCCTTAATACCTCTTGATATTTTGAGAAAATATCTCAAAAAGATTTTTTATGTTGAAGCCAATGGCTAGCAGTAGAGCATTAACTGGAATAGCATATTTTGACTGAGTTTGGGAGAAATGAATACATTCTACATATGTGCTGCGATCAAGCAAAATCAGTTGGAACTCGGCAATATTAAAGTTTCTTACAGGATAGTAAAAAGGATTTACAAAGCTGCATTTTGCAGAAAACCCCATTGAAATTGAACAATCAGTTCCAAAGATATGAGCAATTAAAGAGTTTCCAAAACAAGAGGAAACAAAAGGAAATATTTCCTTTGTTTGGCTATATCTCAAAATCAATATTTCCGAGTTCCGACTGATTTTGCTTGATCGCATCACATATTTCAAACCTTTCACAGGCTCTGAAACGTCCTTTAATAGCCTAACATACAGCCTTTTTGCATGCAAGAATCCTTCAGATGTCACTTCCTCCATACCATAGAACAATTTTTAATTAGTAACTATACCACATCCTGCAATTAATTGAAATAGTAATTGTGTACTAATAAGTTAGTCAATATAAAGAATCTGACACACTTTGACATTTGAAAATGTTTCCGATATATACAATGAGGAGGTCACGCCATTCATCAAGTCCTACGTTTATTTTATAGAAAATTTATGCTGATTTATTTAATGTCGGGATAATAAAGAAAAGTTCAAACATATTAATAGAATTTTCAATTCAAACTGTAATATTAATGGGCTATTCCAGTTGAAATTCATACACCCCCATGGAAGACATCACCTTAATTTTAATTTGAAATAATCAGTCAGTGGCGTAGCAACTGAGGGGGGGTATATGCCTTAGGGGTGTATTGATTTTGCGCCCCCTCCAAGCGATGAGAGTCCAAATTTTCGCGCCAATGTTTCAGGAATTGGGGGGCGCCATTATGTATCCTCAGCCCTGGGCGCCATAACCCCTAGCTACGCCACTTGAAATAATGAGGTGTGACATACCCCAACCAAAACAGAATTGAAAATAAACAGTTGATATTAACATGCAGCAATCAAAAGGGCTGTCTGTATCAAGGCCTGTGCCTTCTTCACAATGGTTAAGCAAGGGCTGTCTGTATCAAGGCCTGTGAGTGTGCCTTCTTCACAATGGTTAAGCAAGGGGCCTTTACTTACATTTAGATCAAAAAATGATCTAAATGATGTGAAACTGTGATAACCTTTAAAAGAACCTGCTCCATCACAAACAACATTTTCATTTCCTGACTGATTAAAGATGGTAATCGTGGTATCAACTATTGCATATTTCATGATGGATTAAGGTTAATCTTCCTTTCACACCATCAATATTAAGGGGGAATAGATACTGAGTGAGATGCACAATGTAAGCACATCATTTATAGTGCATGTAGATAATACAGTAACATGGCCAACATGACGCACATAAAAAAGTAAGAAATTGAACACACTCATCACTATAATACACCAAATTTACTGCAAGTCAATATCCTTCATCATCATCATCATCATCATCATCATCATCATCATCATCATCATCATCATCATCATCCTCATCCTCATCCTCATCCTCATCCTCATCCTTTGGCTGTAGAGAAAGGCAACCACAAGATTTCTCCCTGCATAGAGATCTTGGGCAAGTACTGCTATCTGTTCTGCTTAAATCATGCCTTCACCGTAACCTAACACAAGTTGGATGTAGTAGTGTGTGGAGCAAGTTTACTCAAAACTTGGAATCATATTGTCTTGATGATAAAGATTCAAAAATGAAAAAAACCAGATCACCTACCTTTAAAACAGATCTTTTCTGTATTGAGGAGAAAATCCAGGGTGCATCCAACTATGTTATAGTTATAAGTGTGACCTGGATTGTTGAGAAGTGGAGCTCGGGGAACTTGAGACTTCTAAAAGAGGGCATTGGAAAATGATATAGCTGAGCTGAGTAAAAGAGGCAACAGTAATAAAAAAAAGTTTTGAATCAACAGTTTCAGTTCACTCTGCTTGAATATTTAATATTTGTGCATGATTTTATGGGACACAAGGTCTAAAGATCTGGAGGATAAATTGTAACTTGAACCCCTGTATAACTGAGATGATATTTTAACTCTCTTCACGCGGGTGTCGACTGCAGACGACAAGTTTCCAAAATTTTTCAAAAATTTCGGAAATGTAAATTTTCATGATCATATTTGGAATCAGCATGAAAAATGCATTAAAATGAGTACAAACAATCCTGGTATTGATCCAGTAGTTCTTAAGATAGCTCTTAATATTTTGAGAAAATATTTTAAAACTTGAACTTTTTCCATTGAAGCGCATGGCTATACGCAGAGCATTAAGTTATGATCCTGAGTGGAGATTTAGTGTTTCCTTGTTCTAACTCCATGTATTAATTTGATCAAATTCATATGAAATATGCAATTGGTAGACGGCACTAAATCCAAGATATCATTTACTAAAACTGCATTTTATGTCATTTGGCAGGATTTTGATACATTTTATTCAATATCAGTTTGTGCATAAAAAGAAGAGTAGAGTAATACCAGCAAATTCAACAAATACATCGCAACCATTATCATCCGGGTTTTGAATAATTCAATAATTGTGAAAATATTATCACCTACATCTCCAAATAGCATTACAGCACTCAATTCATTCTTTTGCTCGAACTTCTAACGCTCCATGTTTAATTCCTTCGTATTGAATTATTAATGGATGGCAGACTCCCTCAGTTCAGTCACTACAACATATAATGATGGGGGCTTCTTGTATCAGATCGGGATATTCCAGTTGAAATCCATACACCCTCTGGAAAACATGACTTTAATTTTTCAAACAGGGTTACATAAATGAGTGAGTTAATTTGACATCTGCACCCCATGTGTGGGAGATTATGGTCATGTCTTCAATATGGGGTGTATGGATTTCAACTGGAATAGCCCATTTGATTAAAAAAAAAAAAAAATCAACAGCCCTAGTTTAATACCAATGGGAAATAGGCTCAGCCATAATATGTTAAAAAAGTGTATCTTATACTTACATCACTAACAATATACTTCTTTTTGCCATGGGTTGGTTAAATGTATGGCACATACTTTGACATAGGAAAGTGTCTTATTCTTATTATCTTTACAAGTTATATACTTTACCATGTAATGGTCATTAAAATGACTTAAAGCCATAATGTGTGATCTGCTTCACATCGACGCCCTCAATTTTACTTGGATTTCTACTTTTTACATAATTATAATGCCCAGTGGTGTACTAAAATACCACCTAAAAGACTAAGCCTGAAGTGCTTTAATAACAGTAAAATTTAACTGTTTTTATTCAGAGTTCATCGATCGACTGCTTGCTAACATCTCCCGTGGATGTCAGCTTATGTGACTTGTGTACACACGTCCATTGCGATGCTCTGTGCAGTATTACATGTTACGATCGGTGAGCGTAGTACACACATTGTAGGCGCTGGAATGAAATCGCAATTTTCTTTGTTATACCTCATTTGTTTGGCTCGAAATTAAAAGAGGGTAATGTGATCAGTGAAAACAAACATTTAAATAGGAATCTATTCTTTATGCAAATCACACATTATTGCTTTAAGATATGGCAAAGAGAAATAATATGTTAATGAAGTATATATATATATATATATAGTAGATATACACTTTTATCCATATCAGGGCCATGCTCCCCTGGCTCTCTATCTCTGAGCTAGCTTTCTATAGAAGCCTGCCTATAATCCTATATTGTGCAGAAAACAGGAAGATAAGTTTAACCCTTTGCTGCACTCCTTAGGGCAGAAGCGGTACCAAATATATGCGAGATAAAAATGATGAAAATGGGGACAGAGGTGTGTTACGATTGTTAAAAACAAGCAAACAAATTTAGGTCAGAAGTTATTGAGATAAACATGATGGATTTTGGCTTAGAGATAGGAGGATCATGTCTACGTGTGTATATAAAAATGTACGATTCAGTTTTTACTATGTTTGCGAGTATTACTCTCTTGTGGGGAATCTATAAGCTTAAACCTTTATGGTATTATGATATTAGCCTTTCGAACACTAAGACCAGAAGCAGGTGTTCTTGTTTGTACTTGTTGAAAATATTAAGGTGTGGTATAAAATTTGAAACTAGCTAGCACACTAAACTTTGGAGTAACAAAACAATAAAATACATAAGAAAATAGACATTTCAAAACTTATAATTTTCTAACCAAGTATGCTAGACCTTTGGTATTTCAGTATATGATAGCCTAATGTTTGTAACACTATCAGGTAATAATTATATAGAAGCTCAATTTTCAAAAATGTCTCCTTTGCACTCCAATGAGCAGATTGTGTTACATATGTTACTATCATTCAAAATGAAATAAGAGCAAAATTTATTTTTACTTTGACTTCGTCTTTTTTTGTTAATTTATTTTATTTCAAGGACTAAATTATACAGTTTTAATGCAAATGCATTTCAAATTTGGATTCAAGATCGGCAATGATAAAAGTACCTAAAATAGTATTAATGAAGTAGCAGTGCACCACTGAAATTTATATAAAATTATCATAATATCTACTGCTAATGTCGGTATTGATGAAGTAGCTATACTGCTGGATGAGTGCAATATATTCAATGTCGTATCAACCATTATCTACTGCTGATATTGGTGTTGATGATGTAGCGCTACTGCTAATATTGGTGTTGATGAAGTAGCTATCTACTGCTGATATTGGTGTTGATGATGTAGCGCTACTGCTAATATTGGTGTTGATGAAGTAGCTATCTACTGCTGATATTGGTGTTGATGAAGTACATACCTACTGCTGATATTGGTATTGATGAACCAGGTATCTACTGCTGATATTGGTATTGATGAACCAGCTATCTACTGCTGATATTGGTGTTGATGATGTAGCGCTACTGCTAATATTGGTGTTGATGAAGTAGCTATCTACTGCTGATATTGGTGTTGAAGAAGCTATCTACTGCTAATATTGGTGTTGATGAAGTAGCTATCTACTGCTGATATTGGTGTTGATGATGTAGCGCTACTGCTAATATTGGTGTTGAGGAAGTAGCTATGTACTGCTGATATTGTGGTGTTGATGAAGTACATACCTACTGCTGATATTGGTATTGATGAACCAGGTATCTACTGCTGATATTGGTGTTGATGATGTAGCACTACTGCTAATATTGGTGTTGAGGAAGTAGCTATCTACTGCTGATATTGGTGTTGATGAAGTACATACCTACTGCTGATATTGGTGTTGATGAAGCAGGTATCTACTGCTGATATTGGTGTTGATGAAGTAGGTATCTACTGCTGATATTGGTGTTGATAAAGTAGCTATCCACTGCTGATATTTGTGATGATGAAGTAGCTATCTACTGCTGATATTGGTGTTGATGATGTAGCGCTACTGATAATATTGTTGTTGATTAAGCAGGTATCTACTGCTGATATAGGTGTTGATGAAGTACGTACGGTACCTACTGCTGATATTGGTATTGATGAAGAAGGTATCTACTGCTGATATTGGTGTTGATGAAATAGGTATCTACCTCTGATATTAGTGTTGATGAAGTAGCTATCTACTGCTGATAATTGTGATGATGAAGTAGATATCTACTGCTGATATTGGTGTTGATGAAGTAGCTATCTACTGCTGATAATTGTGATGATGAAGTAGCTATCTACTGCTCTGTGTTGATTTTTATCATCTGGTGCAGATTTGAAATGCAAACATTTTGTTTGAATTTTATAATTATGAAGTAGTAGTAGCTCTGAAAAGCAACAAAAATGCAAAATGCTATATAAATACTTGAAAAAAGCACACAGCATCAAGATGTAGAGAAAATGTTGATGGACAACCATAGAAATTTAAAGATATAAGAACTAAAGGTAGCATTTCATCTGCTTCACTTATCAAGCTGTCAAAGCTGCATTCTGAAGCTTATTCAACAAGCTATAGCAAAACAATATACTTGATCCTTTAATACTCTGCGTGCTAGCCATACTCTTCAACATTAAATTTTGAGATATTTTCTCAAAATATTAAGAGCTATCTAAAGAACCACTGAACCAATACTAGGCTTGTTTGTACTCATTTTAATGCATTTTTCCATGTTGATTCCAAATATGGTAATGAAAATTTACAATTCTGAAATTTTTGAAATTTTAATTTTGTTTAAAAACTTGTCGTCTGCAGTCGACACCCGCGTGGAGAGTGTTAAGTATTGTGAAGTGTACTTGCATAAACTCACTTCACAAAATATTAATTTCCATAGCAACTCTTAGATTAGTCTGATCTTGTGACCAAGAGTAACTTAGTACTTCAGGTTAATGGTATGCATATAAATTATTCTATCCCTTTGCAGAGGCAGAGGAAGAAAGATATCACCCCTGTCCAGGATTTGAACCTGGGACCCCTGGGTGTTTAGACCAGTGCTCTTCCCAACTAAGCTATCAGGGAAGTCATTGGCATTGGCACTATAACTCCAAATGCACTATAACACTTCAATGCTATTGGCTTCCTTGATAGCTTAGCTCAGTTGGTAAGAGCACTGGTCTAGATACCCAGAGGTCCCTGGTTCGAATCCTGATCAGGGACAATATTTGTTCTTATTTGCCCTCCTCGAAGGAAAGAATAATTTACATGCAGTCTGATCCAGTGTTCCCTCTAATAATTTCTTGTTGGTCCAAGTTTAGCTGCGAGTGAAATTTTTGGGCCAGGAACTTGCCAATTCTTGGAATCACTGGGTCAGTTGTGTGTCATACGGCCTAAGCAAGAACACTGGTCTGACCAATGCACTATTTTCTTTACTTTTGTGAAACATTTCTCAAATAAAATGTTTGTAATTGTTTAATAAACAATATTTATTAATGCATGTATGAAATAACAAGTTGATATCAACGATAAAAGCTTTGTAAGAATTAGAACCAGCTTCTTATAAGGTATTTCTACAGGCTAAGACCATTTGCACACTCGGTTGGCTTGTTGCATTAGTAAGGGGTATGTTTCCCTGTATCCTTTTAACATCTCGTTTCTTTTATCAGTGGATTATGTTAGTTTAAGCTTCACATGTAACATAGGATTCCTGGGAGAGATGATGTAACAAGGGATTCCAGGCGAGATGCTTAAAAAAGATGATGCTTTTAAAAGCACTTTAAACACTACTTATATCTCTTATTTATTTCAAATAAATACTTCATTGTGCTATTCCAGTTGAAATCCATACACCCCCTGTGGAAAATGTGACTTTAATTTCCACAAAGGGTGTGTAGATTTTAAATGGCTTCACCCATTCAGGTGACCCCATTGAAATCTCCCCCCCCCCCTGTTTGGAAGATTAAGGTCATGTCTTCCAGGTGTGTATGGATTTCAACTGGAATAGCCCATTGTATGGTTTGATGTAAACGACTTGATTATATTTAAGAAATCAAGGGTTTAGGACAAGAAGCCCACATAGCTGCCGTGTGTTATATTGTAAGATTTGGCATGTGGGGTACTTGGGGATAAAAATGTTAATGCTTTGCGTGCTAGCCATAGGCTTAAACATAAAAAGTTCCAAGTTTTGAGATAATTTCTCAAAATATCAAGAGCTGTCTCAAGAACCGCTGAACCTATACTGGGCTTGTTTGTACTCATTTTAATGCATTTTTCATGCTGAATCCAAATATGGTCATGAAAATTTACATTTCTGAAAATTTTAATTTTTTAAAACAAAATTTTAACTTGTCGTCTGCAGTCGACACCTGAGTGGAGAGAGTTGAGTTCCAAAAGGCAGCTATTACAGATGGGTTAATCTCGGGATGCAGTATTCTTTGTGGATGAATAATGTGCATAGAGATAACACCCAAAGAGTACCAACTCAAAATTGCCCCATGTGTAATGCTATGATAAATCCACCATATTGCTTTGTTCGTAGAGAGCAAATAATATACCTCCCAACAGTGACGGCACCAGGCGGCAGGGGGGAGTCAGAACTCTTGCCCCCACAGTTGCCAACCCCTAATAAAACCCAAAATTAGGAAATTTTCCACTTTTTGGGGCAATTTTGAGTAAAATTTGTTGCCCCCACCCCACCCCGAAATTCACTTTGCCCCTGCACAATTCCTGGCGCCCGCTCCCAATGATTATCGGCAAAAGCCCAATTATGGAACAGTTAAATTGGTGTCTGTAAGCTTGGGCGATACAGAGGTTTATGTATGGCACATATCAAAATAATCCTGAGGTACACCATTTTGCCCTCCATGAGTAACATGCACACATTGCAGAATCTGTACTCTTGGATTCTACCTCATAGATACTGTGTGCAAAATTGCAAAAACATGACTAATAATGGCACAGCTGTAGCAAAACTTGTATCTTGCCTTCATTTTTACAATTTGTCCAACCAAGAAAAAGAAGAAAAGTAAGAAAGGTCGATAGAATCCTTACCTGCCACGTGTGTGCCAGTTGGCGTCAAGGTAAAGCCATGCATGACCCTTCAAGAGTTATAGCAAACTTAGTAAATTAATTTCAGTCTGTTTGAATTTTAATGAAGTAAATATTATTGTATTCTGCTGTGTATATTCTTTAATATCGCATGATAAGTAAACAGGAAATAAAATTAGAATAATTGCAATGTTTTATTCAAAACCTCTCTATCTTTAGAAATTAGTTATTAAAAGGATAAATAAGACAGTTATTATATATCTCAGGACTTGAGCTGTGTTTATTAGTTTTGACTCACTCTTTTAAAACAGCAAGTATGGACCTCTTTTCAATGGCTCTTACCTTTCAAAGTTGTGATTGTTGGGAGCCATTTCTTAATGGATGGTGTCAAAGGTCAGGTAAGGAGGTCAAGTCCGTGAGGGCCACAAACTGCGGCTAGAAGGCCACTAGCCCAGCCCGGTAGCCCAGCCCGGTAGCCCAGCCCGGTAGCCCAGCCCGGTAGCCCAGCCCGGTAGCCCAGCCCGGTAGCCCAGCAGGTCTGAAACTCCCATAGGTACTTGCAACTAACTAATGCAGTTCCAATACACAATGGGATTTAACGAAAAGGTGAATTGATCAAATCAAAATGCCTCTGTTCCCCCTCTCATTTAATGACACATGCACTTCCAAAGGGTGATGTCAAAGGTCATATAATTTGAGCTCAGGGGTCATAAATATTTTTTTTAAAGAATTTTTACATTCTTACAGAAGACAAAACTCAAATAAATGTGTAAACCAAAGAGATTAGACGCAGAGTACAGACTCAAAATTTCCGTGTGTGTAACACTATGGTAAATCACCCATATTGGTTTATCGCTCATGGAGGGCAAATAGTGTACCTCTGACTTTTATCGGCTAAAAATGGCTAGAAATGGACCATCACTACGGTTTGTACATGCAGAGCTTAGCACCCATTTTTGCCACAGTATGTTACATGCAGAATGCAACAATGCAATCAAAGTTTGCCGGGCACATAGCGAAATAATTTATAGCTACACTATTTCCCCACGAGCAACATACAAACACGGCGGAGTCGGTACTGTTTGCTTCTACATCATTGATGTAAAAAAAGATAAATGTGTGTCATGAGGTAGGTGTATAAACATTGTTTGTTGACAAGAAAATAAGCATCGTTTGTTGACATCAAATGTTTTTGTCATCTCAGATGGTATAGATTAAGGAAAACAAATAGGAGTTTTAAGCTAAGCTTGTTTGTTACAAGAGATGCGTGGTGTGGAATTAATAGCAGACTTAATGCTCTAATTCTTTGTCAAATAGATGATGCAGATAGTTGTTTGATTATGTATAATAAGATGACAAAATGTTTGTGTGTAAAGAGTAATTATTTATAGGCAGTGGCACAGCCTGGTGGTTTTTGGGGGAGGGGGGATATATTGGCAAATATGGATGAAATATAGTCCTAAAAATCTAAAATATAATGGCAAGTAGATATATTGATTGTTGGAAGTGGCTTTCTTTGCTTCTTTCTACTTCTTGCTATATTTCTTCCTTTTTAAACAAATATGGCCCAGCACGCTCTTTATATGCTAGAGCTAGCCTGGCTTGTGCATTTTGCATGCATCGGTCTGGACCATGAATTTTGTATGGACCGAGCATATGTCCTTTTGGGACCAACCTAAGTAAACAAACAAATACACAAACAAAAGTCTTTAAACTCAGAGGGTTTATGCATGTGATGAGCTACCTTTTACATTCCTCTATAGGCCAATTTGCAAACATTTTGGGGGACCCGGAGTAATTTTCAAAATAAAATAGTATAAGGCAATCCACATATTTTACAATGGCAATCCTGTATGAACAGCATACAGCCGTTACAGCTCACCTGCATGAAATCTGCGTACTCATTGCGCTGTTTATGGTTGGGCAGATTTCTGGGAATTGATTAGACAAACACAAGATGGTGGTGTGTAGGGTGGTGTGTCATGAAAGCAGTTTATGTTATCTTGTTTAGTCTAGAGGATGTTTTACTTCTCTAAGACATGATAAAATGAAACATTTGAAATTGTTGATATACGGTGTAATCAAGCAAAATTAGTCTGAAGTCAGGTGTATTCAATTTTCATTTTTCTACTTTGATGTATAAAGCATTTGCAAAGCTAGATTTTGCAGAAAACCCCATTGAAATTGGACAAATTGTTCCAAAGATATGAGCAGTTGAAGGGTTTCCAAAACAATAGGAAAGAGAAGAAATTATTTCTTATGTTTGATTATATCTCAAAATCAATATTTCCAACTTCCAACTGATTTTGCTTGATCACATCACATATGTCAATAGATATAAAATAGTTTTCTCAACAAATAAATAATGGCCACAATCTACTGAAATACTTGGAACTGATTTAGAAATTCTTGGTATTAAACCAGTCAGTCAGTCATGCAGTCACAGGGCTTTTAAAAAGTCGGTCCCAAAATAATTAGTATTGAACGATTGCTTTTTCCGTTTGGCAATATGCTACGAAAGGTCAAATAAATAATGTGGCTATTGGTTAGAAATGTTGGTAGTGCTGATTAGATTTTAGGCTGATATCTCAAAATCAATCTGAGGAATAAAGAGTTTGTTTTCTTTATATCATGACATTTTCTAGCTTCTTTCAACTTAGTTTCCTCTACAGACATAGTATTGTGTCTTGCCATTCTTCTTCATCTGCAGATATTTGCCTTCGGTCACATAAAAAGTTGAAATTTTCACGCTAAATTTGTTTTAATGCTTTTACCTCAAAAATGTCAATGCACACTGCACGGATATATTCCTTTCCTGTACAGGTCAATGTTAGGCAGCTTAATTGCAAATAAAAAAAAAACCTGTTAAAATAAAAAATGGGGTTATTCCTTCATGTAATTTTACACGAAATTAGGGTTAGGGTTAAGGTTAGGGTTAGTTTAGGGTTAGGATTAGGATTAGGCTTAGTGTTAGGGTTACGATTAGGGTTAGAGTTAGGATTAGCTTACACGAAATAATTACATGAAGGATCGACCAAAAATTGTATTTCGGCCATTTAGTGTACCAATGACCCTCTTTTATAGGGCAACTTTGGTGTATGGATGGGTACTTCTTTCACAATATTTTCAAATTTTTCTTTAAATAGCTCAATTTTGCCTCATTGTTGGTTAGCACATGTGTGTGACCAGTCAATGCTGTTGATAGCAAATTACACTTAATTTACAAAGAAGTTTATTTTCAATGTTTTATGAAATAAATATTGGGAATTATGATCAAATTGGCGTATTTATGATTGTTGATCATTTGGTAGAGTAATTGGATAAAATATTTTGTAAAGAAACTCTCTGATAATCTTTAACCCCCTGAGCACTACCTGCTGATCTAACATTGCCTCTGATTGGTCAATTACATGATATCTTCACTTTAATCACCAATCAGAATGGAGCTTTGCAAATAATTCACCTCATGTTTTTGCATTGTGAAATTATTCCAACAATGTTGCTGATTGGTCCAATTGATAATGAAAACTTCTTTTTGGCCAATCGGCAGGTGATTCTCATGGGGTTAATCAAAAGAGGATCATATTTATGTTGACTTCCCCACTACAAGTATACACATAATTTGACAGTGAAAATGCTTATGTATACAATACATTTCATTCACGTAATAGACAAGTATCCTCGTAGAATTTGGAGAGCTGCAACAAGGTTTATGTGTCAAGTGAGAGGCCATCATGAGTACATAGACACATTTGGACTGCAATGTCCACCAATAATAAACACCATTACTTTTTATACATTTTAGAAGGAATACAAGGATGTTAAGTTCCCTTTTCCCCCACTAATTAAAATTCACAGTGAATCAGAACACTTGCAAAGCCACTAATATTAAACAAATACTCAAAAAACCCATAAATATTGGATTTGCTGCAAGCGTTGATGTATTTGTTTGTTTTAGCGGTCATTCTGTGTGGATGTGGTCCTGATGATTGGACCAGGCAAGTACCACGCTGTTGTCACATATGATATTGTATTTATTCTAATGCTCTGCGTGCTACCCATATGCTTCAACGTAGAAGTCCAAGTTTTGAGATATTTTCTCAAAATATCAAGAGCTATCTTAAGAACCACTGAACCAATACTAGGCTTGTTTGTACTCATTTTAGTGCATTTTTCATGCTGATTTCAAATACGGTCATAAAAATTTACCAATCTGACAATTTCGAATTAAAAAAAAATTTATTGTCTGCAGTCGACACACTCAGGTAATTAAGGTAATTTAACCAATACAGTTTAAAAGAAAAAATGCTTTTGTTGTAACAAAAAACAAACAAACAAAATGCAGAGCAGATCCTGATTATCATGTTTACTTATATAATATTATCACATTTTCCATGGATATTCCTTTTCTTGTTGATGGTTTCAAAGACATTAAGTCGGCTACTGACCTGTTTGGTAAATAGAGCACCCAGCCAGACCTGACCCTCATTTCCTTTATCTGTGCCTATTGGCAACTGATCCCTTAACCATTAAAGTAGTGGCTTCAACTGGTTATTATACATTTTGTTTAATTTGTAAATCTAATTTGATTCATTGATTGGCTTCAGGTGGTGGCTGGATACAGTTGCCCTCCTTATTCGTTCCTGCCTGCCGTTCTATTGATCCATTATTTTATCCCACTGTGGATTAAAAGCGTAGCACTTGATGGATACTCTGTCAGATTTAATGTGTGAATAAAGGGGAGTCTGCAGTATGCTCTCAATTTCTGTCAAAGCCTGGTTTTTTCATATGTGTGTAGGCCTAATACGTGTTCATGTATGTAAACTGTGCACAAAAAGAAACTTATGTTCACAAGGTCATATCTTAAAATGCTGTCCTTAAAAATGAATCAAAATTACACACAGGATTACTTCAATACTCTACTCTAAACACTTGTCAGTAACCAAGCAGTTGTCCAACTGACACAACAGCAAAATGTACTGACACAGAACAGCTTCCTGGACGATCTTCACAGGCGAGTAATTGGCACCCAGCAAAAGAAATCTGTGAGAATGCATACAAGATAATCCTTACACAGGTGATTATTTCCAAAGAGTAAGTGGGATATTGTGGAACGGGGTTGCTTTTGCTTTTCACACACTTGTGGTCCAGGAAGCGGTTCCATGTCAAGCAAATGTGTCAACAATTTATGATCTTGTAAATTGAGGGTGGGTGCATTGGACTCTTGACTCTTGCAGGTTGATTAGTGTACATGGGATTCTGGTAATTCTGGTCAATCAGACATAGCTATTTTTAATGGAGAAACTGACATTATGACTGAAACGTTCAGTCTTCAGCTTGGTTGTGATGCAAATGACCTTGAGTACCAGCTACTGAAGGTGTAAATGACAATTGACAAAGGATGTCCTTCATCATGATTCTGTCCCAGCTCAGACTCCTCCACAGACGCGGTTGAGGGATGGTTGTTGTCATTTGCATCACAGCTGAAGACTGAAGGTACGGTTCAGACGCAAAGTTGTTTCAAAAATAGTATGCCTGGTTGACCCAATTTACCCAGAAGAATGAGAGTCTAAACAGTTTGGTTAGGGTACTACATTTGCATTATTGATTGTATTATAATACAATCAATCATAAAGGAGTATTTTAAATCTCAAGGGAGAGTTTCTACAACAAGCAAAACCGTGATGGACAGATCTTTGGATCATATTACCAATGATACCATGTTGTTTATCGTCTTTATGGATGACATCATCAGTTGATGTTATGTAGGAAATTAACAGTAACCGTTGCCATGGAAACTGTTAGTGTTTGTATGTTTATTAGATTGATTTGATATGATTTAATAAAGTTAAGTCCTACTCTTGTCAATTATCTGCACTGAGGGAGAAGGTATCTTCCCATAATGCATTTCTTCCATTTCAATTTTCTGCACTGATTTGCTATCTGGTGCAACATGGGTCTATAGTGACAAAGAGTACCTCAATGAACAGAACACATTCAGATCTTGCAATATATGTGCGTTTCTTAACTATCGACCCATGTCAGTTTAACCAGTCTCTTCTCAACTTGAAAACAAATGGAACCTGTATAAAGTATTAGGAGTGTCATTTGAAGTGATGAGGTGATGTGCCATGTTGCAAAGGATTCTGGGAAGGGTAGATATCATCTCTTGAGGTGGGAGCAAACTGTAATGGGCTAATTTTTCGTGATATTGACCGTTGTGAACAGTTTTTGTGATTTCCTGTATTCACAGTTTGAAACAGCTACATATTGAAGCCTATATGGGTTCAAGATATTTTTGTGCGGTTTTTAAATTAAAATATGTCTGTTAGGTTTTAAATGTGTAGTTGCCTCTTTAACCACACAAGGCGTAAATATTAAACCTGCATGAAAATTGTCCATTATACAGTATCCCAAAGGACAATTTGATGTAACTCCATTTTTTTCATACACACAATTGTAAAATAAATATAAAATTTGCAATTTGGCTTTATCCAGAAAAAAATAGATATCTGAAGAGGTTCAGCAGGATTTCCTGGATTCTTAGTATAAGTTGTCATATACTATGTTTTTCTTTCTATCTTTTATATATTTCTATTTTAAAAATGCAATATTAATTTCTGTAAATGTAATTTATCATTCTGTGTGTTATATAAGGCCCTATGTCACATGGGGGAAAATGGTAAATCACACATATTTAGCAGCATTTCTCCTCATTTTCACAATTTTGCAGAATTCAGCAGCCTGTTTTAACAGATTTTGTCGTTATTTTAGAAAATCTGGCTGTTTTGTGTGATCTCCCATTTTCCCCATGCGTCATGGGGCCTCTGTTCCAGATCATGATTTTACATTTGAAATCACTCGCCTTTAAAAAAAAAAAAAAAAATCTGCAGGGGGGGGTAGGTGGGGGGCTGAAAATTTGAAACGTTCAAAATCACTCATATTTTTAACCACTGGAATCTCAAGGCAGCCAATGTGTAGCATATAGCTCAATTTGGACTCCAACTTGTATATTTTGCATAGGGTTCCATGTAAAATAAAAACTTCAAATGCAAAACACATACTCAATGTGTAGCTGATACAGTGAAATTTGACTGCCACACTCTTGCAGCCAATGGGCTATTCCATTTGACATGCATACACCCCCTAGATGGAGGTCATGACCTCAATCGTGCACACAGGGGTGTAGATATCAAATGGAATCACCAATTCAGGTAACTTCATTTGAAATTCACACTCCCTGTGTGGAAGATTAAGGGCATGTCTTCCATAGGGGGTGTATGGAATTCAACTGGAATAGCCCAATGGTTTAATCACCTGTTTGAGTTCTGCATGTAAAATCATCTGCAAGTAAGTCAAAAATTAGAATTGATTCGAACAAAGTTTACATAACGAGAACGCAGCATATCACTTAGGGCTTTCGAAAAGAAGCGGAAATTTAAATCAAATTTGCTCCACAGGTTCCAAAGTACACAATGTGCTTACACTCAGTGATTTACCAGCCTACCTTGTATGTCCGATGTGTGAAATGCAGCCAATGCTTAATGGGCTGTTCCAGTTAAAATCCTTACACCCTCTAGATGGAGGTCATGACGTCAATCTTGCACACAGGAGTGTAGATATCAAATGTGGTCACCCATTCAGGCAACTCCATTTGATATTCACACTCCCTGTGTGGAAGATGTCTTGCCGGGTGGGGAGTATGGAATTCAAATGGAATAGCCCAACATTTCTTCTTTTGAAGGATTTCAATATTTAGGCCCTATGTCACATGGGGGAAAATGGTAAATCACACATATTTAGCAGCATTTCTCCTCATTTTTCACAATTTTGCAGAATTCAGCAGCCTGTTTTAACAGATTTTGTCGTTATTTTAGAAAATCTGGCTGTTTTTGTGTGATCTCCCATTTTCCCCCATGCGTCATGGGGCTTTATATAGTTGGCATTCGTAAATTTTATGCATGTTTGTTGTTTTTATTTCTGTAAATTTATCATTTAATTTAAGCTATATGGGTCACCTTGTGATAAATGTTAATAAATATGAAATAAAAATATGAAATAAAAAATCCAAATTTACTATTTTTATGGCAGCGATGTTTCACATCCTTTCAGGATCCAGATAAAGCGTAACATTTTTTTTGCGGATTATCGCCAAGGGCTTTTGATGGTGTTACAATCTTTCTAAAGACAAAATCTGTAATCTGAAAGAAATACATATGTAGCATGAAATTTAGTTTCAAACTGAATTATTTCAGAAAACAAGATAAAAAAATATCTAAAATAATACCCAAGATTTACACTTTGGATTGCAGGGTTGTGTTGGATACTTGGACTTCAGATGTTTATTGCAGGGCTTCAAGCAACTCTTTTTTTCTACATTTCCCTATAGTTTTACAAAGCCCTATAATCCCTATAATTTTTTAATCAGATGTAAAATACTTTTTGCTGAAAGACTCTTTCTTTATTGAGCATAAATGCCTTTTTGGCGCCATTTTGTACTCCAAATAAAACCCCATTCCAGAGCCTTCACCCTATGGACCACTTGCAGGCTTATTTGTATTAATTTCTATAATTTTTGGGTGAAATATATATTATCCATTATGTTTTACCAAATGACATCTTCCCCTATATTGTCCCTATATTTTTAAATTTCCCTTTATTTACCCCTATATTTTGCAAGGGGCCACTTGAAGCCCTGTTATTGGCTACTCCATTTATGCCATTATCAACAATTCTTTATTATGAGCTATCATGTTTATTGATGAATTGATTTATGTACAAGATCCTCCATTTGCAAGCCCAAATCTTACCAGAAAAGAGACATAAAAGGAACCCTTTTAGATCGTTCCATTGAGCAATACTTTATGACATTTAGTCCTGAAACTTCCTCTTAATGGTCAAAGGTACGATACCTGCATACTAAAACTCTTAATGGTGGAAACACCTGGCAAGCTTCATGACCAAATATAGATGTGCAATAGCCACTTGAGAACGTGGTATCTTTGTCCCGCAAAAGTACACCATAGTAGTGGCACCATTCGTAGGTCATCCTTCAAAGAAAATCGTAGCAAGGCATAGTGCCGGCGATCGCAGCAGTTGTCCCACGTGGCACGGACTGTCGGTGTTGAAAACGTGCGCAAATTTGTTATGTGTGAAAGGCCAAGTAGTGAACTGTGATGAAAACACAGCTAGCCCAACTTTTCTTATAAGGGGACTATGTGGCAGGTAAATAAGTAACAGAATGGGAAGTCTCTTGCGGTTTGGTGCTCTTATTTTTGACAAGAGAGGCAGAGAATATGTGGCAGAATGTCACAACAAAACAGAATAAGCTTTTGGTTGTCTCTTTTTGTCTGCAGGAGTAGATTATTCTCAATGTACAGCCTGTGTGTATCCTTGTGAGAAATTGCGACACATTTTGGATTATTTTGAAACAACTTGTTGTAATATCAGCCTGGGATTTCATTTTAGGGGATTTTAGGCAACTTGATGTATTGTCTTCAATGTGCATGTGATCTATATTGTGGGGTGGGGAGGAGAGTTCTCTTAGTATGTATATAGAAATGGAGGATGTATTGGTACCTCTGAGAATTGCTGTACCAATGTTGTCCCATCAGTATCCCTATAAAGCTCAATTATTCCATCAAAATCTAAAACAAATTGACACAGTTTTTACCAAATTGCTAGAAAATGTTTGCTTCAATAAGGCAAAATTGAACAATTCAATGTGTGTGTAAACTTTGGAGAAATTTTACACTATATTGGAAAGGGGGAAACAAAACATTTAATGAACTCAAAGTTATCTGTCAAATTATTAATTGTTTTCAATATTGCATTTGATGAGTCCAGACGCAAAATGCCATTGCTGCCTTATGCTATTTTTTTAATTAATAATGTTATTAATATAGTATTATTTTATCATTTCACTGCAAATAAATATCTTGTTTGAATAACATCAGCTTTGAATACAGCATTTATTGTACTGAGTGTCTTCCCTAATTAATTAGTCATTATAAATGTATTTCTCTACATAACAATATTATAATTGAAGACCAAATCAAGAAGACTAGTCTGCGTATGATGTCCTGTCAACCAGACCAAAAATGCTGTACCACACAGTTCAGCAACAAATCATGTTGCGCCTTTGCCCTGACGTCAGGCTCATAGTAGTCTTTTTAATTCGGTCTTCAATTATAGTACAAATTTACACAACACAAGGCAGCTATTTTGATATATGTGACCCGGCAGCACAAATGAGCCGTAAATTCCCTAAATTGTATTCTGAGTTACGATGTAAAATGTGTACGAAGGTCATATTCATCGGTAACTTAAGCTGGCCCGACATCCGTCTCATTTCGATAGTCAAAAACTAATCAATAATCCTATTGTTTCAGTGGATAATAAGCTTCTACTTAGATGGCTATAGAACTTTTAATAGCTCTGGTCTTTGTTTGCTTATATTGCTAAATCCTGTTCAAGTGGTGGGTTACCAGGTATTGTATTTTGTACAGGTATGCATAACCAACAATTAACAATGAGAGAACTTTCTTAAACCTCGTTGACTTGGGGATGATTTGAAATGACCGCCAATTATGACTGTTTGATATTTATTGCCAACAATGTGGAAAAAGAGACACATGTAAAAACGTAAAAGCTATAATTTTGTTGAAGGAGCAAAGTTTAACAAACCATAACCCCGCTTCTGGATATCGTTTGAAGTCAAATGATATAACATTTTTAAGTTTATGATGTTTATTTTTAAACACGAAATAAAACAAAATTGACCGGGGGATGAATTTACGGCTCATTCGCCGTGGACGGTCACATATTATACTTTGCATCTGAATTCTTCATCTTTACTTCATCTGCAGTATAGAGATGCAGCTTTTGGTTGTATGGAAAGTATATTGATGTGACATGTATAGTGATGTACCTTGTAATACAAGCATTATCTCAAAGAAGAGCGCTTTAGAGTATCACATGCAATATTAGCAGAAGTCAATAGTAATAGAAATGCTGGTGTAATTACTGTTTGCGTTGTTGATGTTAAATCCTGTGATAAAATATGCATCGGTTTTAAACGAGCCTAGTTTGTGTTTGTAATGAGATACAGAGGAGTTTGTGAATAATTACTCACTTCCGCACTAGTTACATGGGAAGCTTAATTCAAAAGTTACTCACATTACTAGTTAGATAGGGAAGACGGAATGCAGATGGGATTCAGAGTTTCCATGCCCCTGCATTCCAAATGAGCTTATTCCTGTTTGGTAGAGCCTGCAGTTTTTCAACTTCCGTTTCCGTGATCCCATAGGCAAAAGGTAATGTTTTGTTGTAATATGTTAGAGGAGTGTCCTCCTTCTCATCAATATGTTACCATTCTCAGGTGCTTAATGGGGCACTTCACATGGGAGTACAGATCAGGATTAATGTACATCAATGTTTACATCCATGGCCTTCATTGTGTGCTAAATGATGCAAGACGTCAACCTGCTAAGAATGTCAGAGATTTGCTATGTCAAAAATAAGGTTTGCTATGTCAAATGTGAAAAAGGGTTGATAGGGTTAGGGCTAGTTTTAGAGTTATGGCTAGGGTTAGATTTGACAGCGAAGCGCCTCATTGGACATAGTGGACCTCCCAGCAAACACAAAACGTTTTCGACATCCTTCGCAAAAGGTTATAAAAGGTTGTCGGAAAACGTTTAAATGTCGGGTTATATAAAGATCATTTTAAGAGTATAAAACGTTTTCATAACCTTAAAAAAAATTTTGATAATCTACTGCTCAGCAAACAAAATGTTTTACAGAAAACGTTTAAATGTCGGGTTATATAAAGGGTATAAAACGTTTTAATAACATTCCAAAAACATTCTTGAAAACTTGATACAAAACATTCTAAACAAAATGTTATTTTGGGGTTAAAAAAATATATTGCGAAAAATGTTTGCCCAAAATATTTTCGATAACGTTTTAAAAACGTTTTCATGACCTTAATATAACCCGACATTTAAATGTTATTAAAAGGTTTTAAAAAAAACATTTTAAGAACATTTCTGTGTTTACTGGGTTCAAATATTTTAACATAATGTTATTTAAGTATTGACACAATATTTGGCAAAAATGTTTGCAAAAATAGTTTACAATAACATTTTTGAAAACATTTAAAAATATTGTTGTAGTGTGTTTTCATACAAAAGCTTTTAAAACGTTATCATGACCTTTATATAACCCGACATTTTAATGTTATTAAAACGCTTTTTACCTAAACCAAAAGCCAAAATATAACTTATTTAAAACGTTTTTAAAACGTTTTTGTGTTTGCTGGGCTGTTACATAGCTGGCTGTAATGCAATATTCACTGCGACGTGAATGCATAAAAGCTATGTTCTCTCATCATGAGTTTGCTGTGTCTTTTAAAGCAACATGATGCATTGCCCTATTGGGCTATTCCAGTTAAAATCCATACACCCCCTATGGAACACATGATCTTAATCTCCCACATAAGGGGGGGGGGTGTAGATTTCAAATGGAGTTACCCATTCAGGTAGCCCATTTGAAATTCCCACTCCCTGTCTAGAAGATTAAGGTCATGTCTTCCATGGGATGTGTGGATTTTAACTAGAATAGTCCGTTTACACACAAGGGTTGCTTTTAAATGTTGCAAATTATGCTCAAACTGATACTATACCATTTTCCACACTGATGTGCAGGATTGTAGTTACGCTAGGCGGTGGCGGGCGGACATGCTCGGCACTCTTAATTTCCACCCGGCACTCAAGTTAATATTGAGCTCAAATACCCAGCACTCCAGTCTCAAATGTTTCAAAATCAATGAACAATCAGTATAAAAATTAGCAATCCATATTAAAATTTCAATTTTTTTACCATTTCATATATATTTCACCTGGCACTGAAATTTGCCTAGCTATAACCCTGCTGATGTGGCAGTGACGTAATGCGCATCTCATTGGGCACAGCTACAAATTGCTAGTGTTCGCTCAAAGCGCTGACGTACACACGCATGCGATTAAAGACGTGCAATAGATGCTATCTCAAAGCTTTGATGTCACTACCACATCAGGGTGGAAAATGGTATAAATGGAATTCAGTCACGATGCAAGTACAGATTGATCTGGATTTAGTCTACATCAATGTGGATTTAAGTCTCCTGTGTGGAGTACCCCAGTGTTCCTTTGTATACTCTTAGTCACTGAAGCTGAACTCTTATCAAATATGCATTAGCACTATTCTTTTAGATCATGAACCTGTTCTATAAATTGTCATGGATATTATGTTCCCTACTCCACGATCCAGAAAATTACAGAATTAATTTGTTCCAAATAAGAAAATTACAAAAACTGCATATTTGGTATGTTGCATGCTATTAAAGCCACAATTAATTTAGTTCAAAAACATGCCAAACATTATTGTTGCTGAAATTGATTAATTAACTTAACTAGGTCAATTAGATCATTATAGCTCATATATTTCTTTTCTTAGAAAACATTTGCAAATAACTTCTTTTGTGAATATTGATGGCTATATTCATGCATTGACTGATTGCATTATGATGAACATGGTTCCCAAATTCGACTGCCTTTGTTTGCTTGCACGCACATGATTGAATGTAGAATAGGGATAATGAACAGTGCAAAGTTGTACATTCATTTTAATACTGTGAGACATATGTACCTTACTCTCAATCCCAGACAAATGTAGCACTAATTTAAAATAAATATTATCCTGTTTTGCCAAATGAAACAAATAAATCGTAATCCTAAGAAGTACTGGCAATAAAAGCCAACTGAAATTTTAATATTCAGCCAATTTTTGGAAATAATGGCCAAAAACATGGATTTGCTCATAATTGTATTATTTTATGTTAATTTTGGTAATTGGGTTATAACAGAGATCGAAATTTGTTTTCCGAAAATTGCAATGCATAACCTGAAATTAATCTTTGTACAGATCTTTGGAATTGATTGCAACAGAATAGAAAAACACCCTAAAAATACACGGTTTGGGCCCTTGATTCCAATAAATTGGTCAAATATGTAAAATTATCTTTTATTGCCAGCTACTTCTAACCAGAGGATTAGGATAATGTTTCGTTTGAATATTTGTAATCTAAAACAATAGAGCTGTATTAACTGGAATCCGGAATGAATCAGAAAAACAAGTGCATGTGGTTTAAATTTGGCCAACTATACTTAGCTGCATATGCATTGGCATGTTTTTAAACTAGTTCTGAAAGTGAAAGGGCAATATAATTACTTAAATTTCAAGTTAATTTTAGTGTTAATTTTTAACAAAACAAATATGCAGATTCTATTACCATTCATTGTGTCAATCATACAATTGGAATTGAAATCACAGTTGCATTCAGCTTTCATAGTTCTAACTTGTGTTGGTTTTTACATAGGTTACCTCATTCACCTCATTTATTTTACCTAGAATCCCTCACAAAATACAATTAACGCATAGTAAAAATAACTATGCAAGCTATGATATAAGACGAATCGTTTTAATGACTGCCTTTCATCGCTTGGTTTCCTACAAAAACTCATTAATTGATGGCATAATGTTGCAAAAACAACCATCAAGTGAGGCTGTTTCCTGTTTCTGAAAATTGTGGATTTTGTAAGTTCACAATCATGGTTCTACTAAATACTGATGTTTAGTCAAGTGCATTATGCAAGTCTAATTATACACTTGCAGGTTTTGATTAGATTTTAAAAAGCTTGTGTTATTGAGGAAAAAGTAAGCGGCATTGTACACAGTACCGATTTTTAATTACTACCACTTGGTATTTCAACACAGTTAAAACAAATAGTACAATCAACCAAATTAGGCATGAGCTAACAAAATCAGTTTCACCAAATTACTCTGGAATTCAAATATTACTTGAACATGACTCAGTAAGGATTGGTAATTTTGGTACATTGCCAAAGTAGTGAAAAATACATGTCAGAAATTCTAATGTGATCTCAAATCGTTTTGCTTAAATTATGAAACAATGCCAATAGCTTGCTATAGTATAGTGTATGAACCCATATAGTTGGCTATCTTCAGTAGATAGCCCTGTTGTAAGCCAATTGAGCATGCTATAGTATAGTGTATGAACCCATATAGTTGGCTATCTTCAGTAGATAGCCCTGTTGTAAGCCAATTGAGCATGCTATAGTATAGTGTATGAACCCATATAGTTGGCTATCTTCAGTAGATAGCCCTGTTGTAAGCCAATTGAGCATGCTATAGTATAGTGTATGAACCCATATAGTTGGCTATCTTCAGTAGATAGCCCTGTTGTAAGCCAATTGAGCATGCTATAGTATAGTGTATGAACCCATATAGTTGGCTATCTTCAGTAGATAGCCCTGTTGTAAGCCAATTGAGCATGCTATAGTATAGTGTATGAACCCATATAGTTGGCTATCTTCAGTAGATAGCCCTGTTGTAAGCCAATTGAGCATGCTATAGTATAGTGTATGAACCCATATAGTTGGCTATCTTCAGTAGATAGCCCTGTTGTAAGCCAATTGAGCATGCTATAGTATAGTGTATGAACCCATATAGTTGGCTATCTTCAGTAGATAGCCCTGTTGTAAGCCAATTGAGCTTGCTATAGTATAGTGTATGAACCCATATAGTTGGCTATCTTCAGTAGATAGCCCTGTTGTAAGCCTATTGATACCCATATAGTTGGCTATCTTCAGTAGATAGCCCTGTTGTAAGCCAATTGATACCCATATAGTTGGCTATCTTCAGTAGATAGCCCTGTTGTAAGCCAATTGATACCCATATAGTTGGCTATCTTCTGTAGATAGCCCTGTTGTAAGCCAATTGAGCATGCTATCCTCAGTCAATAATGATGGTGTAAACCTATATAGTATGCTATCTTCAGTAGATAGCTCTCTTGTTAACTTGGCTATCTTCAGTTGATAGCTATTGAGTAAACCCATACAGCATGCTATCTTCATTTCATATATATTTTATTTCACATTTGTGGCCAAGGGCCAAAATATAGAGAAATATTACAAATAATTATTATTATAAAATACTTAGAATAACACACGTAACTTAAAACATTTATAATTACACAAGTATTGCACATAGTAAAATGAGTAGAATATGACACATGGTAAATATAATATTACAAGATATGGAATGTGCACAAAAAATAGGTCAATTACATTGCATGGTAAAAATCTATCTTCAGTAGATAGCTCTATAGTAAACCCATACAGCATGCTATCTTCAGTAGATAGCTATAGTGTAAACCCATACCATGCATCTTCATCAGATAAAATATAGTGTAAATCTGTAGGCCTATAGCATGCTATCTACAGTGCAGTAGATAGCTATATGGTCTAAACCAGGGTCCGCAAATAGCGGCGCGCGCGCCACTTGTGTCGCGCCGTGGCTTCCCGAGTGCCGCGCGGCGCCGTTTAGATTTTTAAAAAAATGTTTTTTTTTAAGTTGAAAAATAAAATTAAATCAAAATTAAATCAAAATCAAACCCTTTGATCAAACTTCATCCATCAGGAATATCTCCAATATTCTACATTTCAACGTTAAACAATTCGATTAGGCTAAAATAGTACAAAATGTTGCACCAAATGGCATCATTTGCACCTCAAATTTCAAAAAATCTCTAGCTTGAGAGGGGGGACTCCCCTCGGCAGTGCTAAAGCACCATGATGGCTGCTTCTTGAGTGGCGCTTTGCATTTTTCTTTTATTCCATGTGGCACTTCAACAAATCTATTTGAGGAAGCCTGGTCTAAACACATGTAGCATGCTATCTTCAAAAGATGGGAATAATTTAAATGCATGTAACTTGCTATCTTCAGAAGATGGGTATGGTTTAAACCCATAAAACATGCTATCTACAGTTGATAGCTGTCGAGTATACCATACAACATGCTATATTCAGTAGATAGCTATGTTATATGGTGTAATGGTGTAAACTCATACAGCATGCTATCTTCAGTAGATAGCTATGATAATAAGCCCATATAACATGCTATCTTCAGTAAAAAGCTATGATATAAACCCATACAGCATGCTATCTTCAGTAGATAGCAAAGGTGTAAACTCATATAGCATGCTATCTTCAGTAGATAGCAAAAGTGTAAATCCATATAACATGCTATCTTCAGTAAAGAGCTATGATATAAACCCATACAGCATGCTATCTTCAGTAGATAGCAAAGGTGTAAATCCATATAACATGCTGTTTTCAGTAGATAGCAAAGGTGTAACTCTTTATAACATACAATCTTCAGTAGATAGCAAAGGTGTAACTCTTTATAACATGCAATCTTCAGCAGGTAGTTATGGTCTTAACATACATAACAGAAATGGTGTAAGTAGACTGCAAAACATTTTAGTTTATAATATTGCAAAGCTAGTGAATATACCAGTAAAATTACCTACACATATTCTATATTCAGCAAATGGCAGGTTTCAAAACATGTACACAATTTTGAGAAAATAAAGTTAAGGCAAAATAATTTCTTGTCACAATAAAAAAAATACAGAATTTGGTAAATGGCATGTGGTGGACTGAATCTGGATGTTAAACAGTTAAGAAAACAATCTATTAATGGAAGAAAAGAAAATAATTAGTTAAATTGGAGAAATTTGAATGGAAATTGAGCACTTAGTTAATTACATGTACTTTGAATTTGAGTCTTTGTTTCACCAAATTGGGACTCGGGGATATAACATATGAAATTGCTTCTGGATTTGAGAACTAAAAGTAAAAGCAAATGTTACTGTCACCTTAGTAGATAGAATTGGAAGTTGAATTTTGAAATTTGATTTTGTAAATTGCATGTCCCAGACTGTTAAACACCCCATGGACATGCTCAATTATCAGCCTCTAAGAACTATTTTGATTGGTTACAAAAAGGGCTCTATCATGTATTGAGCCAATCAGAGATATGGTAAGTATAGTCAATAAAAGCTGAATGGGATTAAAGTTAATATTACTAAGAGATCTAAAAGCTCTATTCAGATTGGTTGATGAGATAAAATCATGTACCAGTTGTCCCCAACAAGTTAACCAATCAGTGACACTGTAACCTTTTTGGGATACAAGTTAACCAATCAGGGACACTGTAACCTTTTTGGGATTCAAGTTAACCAATCAGGGACATTGTAACCTTTTTGGGATACAAGTTAACCAATCAGGGACATTGTAACCTTTTTGGGAAACAAGTAATTCAACCAGGGGCACTGTAACCTTTTTGGACACATGTTAACCAATCAGAGACACTGCAACCAGTTTGGGGCACACAAGTTACCCAATCAGGGACACTAACCTCTTTGGGACACAAGTAAATCAATCAGGGACACTGTAACCATTTTTGGGACACAGGGTAACCAATCAGGGACACTGCAACCAGTTTGGGGCACACAAGTTACCCAATCAGGGACACTAACCTCTTTGGGACACAAGTAAATCAATCAGGGACACTGTAACCATTTTTGGGACACAGGGTAACCAATCAGGGACACTGCAACCATTTTTGGGACACAGGTTAACCAATCAGGGACACTGCAACCATTTTTGGGACACAAGTTAACCAATTAGGGACTCTGCAACCATTTTTGGGACACAAGTTAACCAATCAGGGACACTAACCTTTTTGGGACACAAGTAAATCAATCAGGGACACTGTAACCATTTTTGGGACACAGGTTAACCAATCAGGGACACTGCAACCATTTTTGGGACACAGGTTAACCAATCAGGGACACTGCAACCATTTTTGGGACACAAGTTAACCAATTAGGGACTCTGCAACCATTTTTGGGACACAAGTTAACCAATCAGGGACACTGCAACCTTTTTGGGACACAAGTTAACCAATCAGGGACACTGCAACCTTTTTGGGACACAAGTTAACCAATCAGGGACACTGTAACCTTTTTTGGGACACAAGTTAACCAATCAGGGACATTGTAAGAAAGACAGTAGAACCCATGGGGTTAAAATAGGTTTGGGGAAGGTTGTTTGCATGGATTGTGTACTGTAAGTCAGCAAGTAGTGGAAAGATATCAGAGTTAAAAATATCAAATCCTCTTCAAATGGTGTCCTCAGGGTAGGGGTGAGTGAGAGGCCTTGTTCAGGCATCAAGTATGAAAGCATGTGTAAGGGTTTAAGTTGATTAAATATCTTGCAATCTTACTTGCTGTGGAGTTGCATATTCAATATTTTATGTTAAATATTTGTTTTGTTTTGTTTTGTTTTGTTTGTTTCTTTGTTTGGGATCATCATGTTTTCTTGTATTTAGAAGTTAAGCTTCAAACTAGCTATATGTAATGTTGGTCACCAAAATACATACATACATCATCATTTTATTTCATTCATAAAATTTGAATGAGGAGATGCTCAAAAGGCCCTAAGGCCTGAAGCGAGCACCCCCTTATACACTACCTTAAGTTACAACATACAATTACACAAACTTTACAAATAAAATATGCAATGCTGCATAAAATTCATATTTTGGTTCTTGTCCAGAGGATTTTCATGAATTGGCTAGTGTGGGAGTTTTGTTTTCAATGCAGAATTTGCATTGCTAGTAGTTGTAATCCTTTTTGATACATTCTGAGAAAATAAAGAGAGGCTTTCTATTTAAAGGTTCTGCATGTTACTTAAGGTGACAGTGTAGTGAGTGTACCTTCATGGTCTTTGTCACCCTCATTCTAATCTCCGTCGCTTCCTCTACATTTCTAGACCCTTTCACAAGCTCCCCGCTAAGTATCTGTGCATCTACCCAATGGATAACTTGGTTTTCCCGTGCGACACGATCAAATATGGCTGACTTCGCTCATTCTTGTTTAAATCTATTCACCGAAAATAGAAATTGTTGACTCAACAAAACTTATCATGAGTAAAAATCCCACTCACTTCAATACATCCTATATCATACAATTAAATAATACTTGACAATGTAATTCCTTTAAGTAAATGCATGAAAGGGCATTTCTAAGCATCCAATTTCTTATTAATGTCTCCTGAGTATATTAAGACTTGAGTAAGTTTTGTTTTCACTACGCAGGCTGATTTTCAAGCAGTAATGCCTAAAGCGAGGGCATTGTTATTAGATTGAATCGAATCATCAATGGGCTATTCCATTTAAAATCCACACTCACCCTTTTGAAGATTTTGGAAATATCTGCCGCAGGGGGAGTATGAATTTCAAATGGAAGGAGCACATTAGGCAGCTCTGTTTGAATTTCATACCCACTCTGAAAAAGATTCAACCTGAATCTTCCACAGAGGGAGGGTGAGTTTCAAATGGAGCTACTTATGTGTTCCTTACATTTGAAATTCATACTCCCTCTGTGGCAGATATTTCTAAAATCTTCCACAGGGGTAGTGTGGATTTTAAATGGAACAGCCCAATGTTACACACATATTTGATTACATAGTAGTCTCTACTTGCCTTTCATGTTGTATGCAAAGAAACTATTACTTTTTCATGGCGACATTTGAAATATCTGTATTGGAAAAAATTCTCGACTTGTAAGTACAATCTTGCATAGTTGAGGTTCACTGATAATGTATTTCATTTACTTTTGTAACAGGTTTGAAATTTTGTTGTTGACTCATGTAGCTGATATTAAGGAGATGTGATCTTTTGTAGGTCGAAGCAACCCAAAAATTGATTTTCATTGTCTAAATCAATGTATTATTGAAAATTCATAACCTCATTAATAAACGCGATGCGTGCGATCCAATCATATTTTATTATTTGTGAAAACGCGAACGCAAATCGAGGTCATTAATATCTCACAATTGACCGCAAAATGCGTAATTGTTCCAATGTCGCACACAATTGACTTAAATGCGCCCGTATTTGCGTCCAACGAACTGCAAGCGTGCTGGCTGCCGTATTTGGATTGCGGCGCTACCATATTTGCACAGATTCTGATACGCACTTTTGTTATTGGTCGTTTTGTTTTAGCCTGATCGATTTTGGGAAAGGGAAGATGTAAGAATTGTTTATTTTACAAACTTTTGAGGAAAATTTTGTGTTATTTTGTTAATTTTAAAGATCAAAGTGACGGTTATGAATGAGGTTAATAACTTTGCATCGGTTATATATCGGGCATTGTGAAAAATCTAAACATTTTGCTTTGGACCTCGGGATATTCCTCGGTTCCAAAGGCAAAATGTTTAGATTTTTCACAATGCCCTCCAAATAACCGATGCGCAGTTATTAACCTCTAAATAACACTTAAATATTTTGCAAAAGTTCATTCTACAAATCATATACAATGAAAACTTGCTTGATTAATTGTTGTTAATGAGTTATGTACGTTTTACAAAAGTGTTGTTGTTTCAGGCCTCTTTACAACATAACTCAAGAACCACAGGACCTATATACAAAAGTATATCTGAGATATTTGAATTCTTCTACACGCTTGCTATGAAATGATAAATGCAATTTTGCCAAAGCTCACTACCATTCGCAAGATGCTGTGAACTACCAAATCGCAACAGTTTTCAATTGTTGCTAACCTTAAGTTAAAAGCAATATTGTAACATTTCCAAAAAATAGATTAGTATTTCTTTTCCATAAAATGTTAGCTTTTACTGACAGATATGTCCCCTTTTAATTTTGAGCCGAACAAATGAGCAAAGAAAATTAGAATTTACTACCAGCGCCGATGTCGCCAATGCATATCATTCCATCGGTTGTGCTATGGCACGGCCCTTTGATGTGTTTATTACCATCCCGCAACCATGTACGTACTGTGTTAAGAACATTGTGTAGGCGTTTGACTAATATTTCCGTCGTAATAATAAAACGACGGTTCCTGCGCTTTATTCAAAATCTTGGATTTTGACAAAACTACAGCACCTGAAGTCTTGATTTTTGCAGCGAATGTTAGTTTAATCAAGTACATTACAATCGTGTAGAATACATAATTTGGAAGAATATTGAGGGCATCCTCCTCAGCAAATGTTATAGCTTTAACTTTAGCAGTCAAGTTAGCTCAATAGCAGTCAAGTTAGCTCAATCGATAAGGCGTTCGACTATGGTGCGAGAGGTTGCGGGTTCGAACCCTAACGGTGCCTAGTACGCTCTCATGAAAAATTAGTTAGTTAATTAATTAGACAGAGTTAGTTTGAAATTCCCCTGGACAAGGAACTTACTGCTAATTTGTCTTGTTGTAACCTGTACGAAACTCGGGGAGCTGATCCTGGTTGCGAAGGTTATTTGTGGATTGTCTAGGGTGTGCGCTCTTGAAGCAGCAAAGTCCCTGAATTGTTGTTTAATGGTTTATGGAATGATGTGGGGCCATAGTGGTCAGCGACAACCTGTAAAGTGTGCTGAGGCTTGTGGATCAACGTCTAGGCGTTAATGCCTGTGCGTAGCGCACTATAAATCACTGCGCTTTTTTTTTTTTAAACTGTCATTCATGCAAGTATCATTTAAGGGCTGTGACCGGATCAACAGCCTCACCCCCCATGTTTCGTCATAAAAACTGATATTTTGGTATCAGTAGAAAGCTCATATTTTTCTCATAACCCCAGTCAAATGTAATGCCTGAGATGTGTTTCATTTAGATGGTGCGAACAAAAATATGGTGGGTGAATTTTGGTAACCACAATTGGAAGTTTGTACGACCGTATGGGGCATTGTTATACATGTTTTTACTTCTCATATGTGACCGTACACGACGAATGAGCCCTAAATTCCTCCCCCGGTGAATTTTGTTTTATTTCGTTTTTAGAAAATATATATCATAAGCTTTAAAATGGTATATCATTTGACTTCAAACGATATCCAGAAGCAGAGTTATGGTTTGTTGAACTTTGCTCCTTCAACAAAATGGTAGCTTTTTTCGTTTCTACACGTGTCTCTTTTTCCACATTGCTTGTAAATAAATATCAAACAGTCATAATTGGCGATCATTTCAAATCATCCCCAAGTCAACGAGGTTCAGGAATATCCTGTCATTGTTAAATGTTGCTTATACATACCTAGACAAAAACCACCACTTGAACAGGATATAGCCAAAGCAAACAAAGACCAGTATTAAGAATTCTATAATCCTCTTCAACAATAGGATTATTGATTGGTTTAAAAGGAGATACATGTTGCGCCAACTTCAGGTAGCGATGAATACGGACTTCGTGCACATTTTACACTGTAACTGAAAATACAATTTAGAACATTCGTGCTGTACAGTCGCATATCAAAGCCACGGAGCAATCAACTCAAAATGTGGAAACATTGTTTTAATGGCCTCAATGTGAGATGGAAAAACCAAACATGAAAAAAAAGGACCACGCCCTTTAACATGTCTTATTGGGAAGGAAGATGTGTTGTTCGAAGAGGTTTGAAAAAATTACAATTACAGTCATGTTCAAACTACTTTGCCTGTTTTTACATTTGCAATTTGAGTTGTTTGCATTAACCTATGCACTAAAGAACATATTAGTGTGTTTTTAGTTTTGCGGTCGCTGCACTGATTGTGAAAAGCGAAAAAATTACTGTTCCGCAAATGTCCACTTTTATTGGCTTTTCATTATAGTCGGTATATAACTGGCCATAGTGAGGTAGCTGCAATAATACAATTTAAAGCTGTGTGTTTCAAATTTTATGAGATTAGTTCATCTGTGAATTCACAATTATTTGTCGTTTATAGTCATCTGATTGTGTAACCATAGTAACTATGCCATAACAACAGGTTTGTAGTATGCATTTGTTGGGGTGGTGTAGTTTTTGAAATAAGCATACATTATCAAATGTAAACTGAGAATACCAGTGGGGTTTACAGTTTTTATGATTAAAAAAGTTAAAAGAATGTTTCGGAGCAAAAATATGTTATTATTCTGCACAATGGTCTCTCTTTCTAACCTTTTATACTCTTTATATAACCCAACATCTTAATGTTTTCTATAAAAGCGTTTTCTGGGATTTTCACTGACCATATTACATGTTTTCATTTCTATATGCAAGGAAGAAAACACGAAAACAATTTTGAAAAACTTTCAATTTGCAATTTCTATCTAGTATGAAGATCACAGTATCATGCCCAGTGTTTTGATCGGATCAGATGATATATATCTATGTTAACCACTCTTATTTCTATCTTTATTTGTTACTTGCAGGCATCCGATGACAGTGAGTTATCATCTCCAGCCGAGCACAACTCCCCTGATCATTCTCCATCATCTCCCAGCGCAACATTGCTGGATGCCTTGTCCTTATCAACCAGTACGACGGAAAGTCAGGCACGAAGGGAGCGGCGCAAAAGCCTGGTACCTCGTGAACAAATCGTCCCCCTCGTTGTGAACGCTTGCTTTGAGCACATAGAGAAATATGGCCTGCGGGTTTTAGGAATCTTTCGACATGGCGGATCAAAAAAGCGAACGAGACAGGTGGGTGCGCTTCTGTTGTTTTGTTTTTTATCGTATCGCAGCGTGGTATTATACGCTTACAAATAAACAACATGGGCAGGCACTAGGATCCACAACATCCATCCTCATCTATCAGGAGAACAGTTCTTAAACCCCAATACATTTGTACATTCATTGAATGACCATTGAAGATTTGGGTACAAAACTCATACTCTGCAACTTGAGGTCAAATTTTGCACTATGATTATGTAATTGAGGTTATTGGACTATGCCATTGGGATGAGGCTATTGTGGTCCATAGTGAGGGAACTTATTGTTATCATATCATTCTTTCTTAATGCCAATAAAAGAAAAGCTTGAAATTTGATG
This sequence comes from Amphiura filiformis, assembly GCF_039555335.1. Taxonomy (NCBI): domain Eukaryota; kingdom Metazoa; phylum Echinodermata; class Ophiuroidea; order Amphilepidida; family Amphiuridae; genus Amphiura; species Amphiura filiformis. Next base: position 1,249,046 of record NC_092636.1, read on the forward strand.
AGTTTTGTATACTTTTGACCTTTACATGTTACAAAAGAAATTGGTGCTTAACACATCAAAATGTAATGTGAGAATTATCTAGTATGATAAAAACAAGCGTGGAGTGGATATCCCACTTGTTCTCTCATTTCAAAGTACATGGGCGTGTAATGAGTAAATAAGAAAGGTCATCTTTTCTATCACATCAGACAGTGTATATTTCTCAGAAATGACTGAGGATAACAGGGGCGGATCCAGGAATTTTCAATAGAGGGGGCGCCGAGCCACCGCCGCCGCGGCTCGGCGCCCACACAAATTCAGACGCCGCTCTGCAAAAATACACAGAGTCAGGCGCCGATCTGCAAAAAATAGAGGGGGCGCACGCCGGGTGCCCCCCCTCTAAATCTGAATGGGCTGACTGCCCGTGGCAGCGCTATGGGGGGGGGGCAAGGGGCCAAATATTTTTCTTTCCCCCAGATTCTCCCACCCCGCCATTTTTGAGGCAAAAACCCCAATATCACATGAATTTCCACTTTTTGCAGCAATTTTGTGCAAAATTGATTGATTTTGCTCCCCCCCCTGAAATTCACTTTGCCACCCCAAATTTCCTGGTGCCGCCACTGCTGACTGCCAGCCCAGATTTTGCGTATGTAAAATCTGGCATTTTTTTGTTTGTTTTGCAAAAGAAGATTGATTCTGACAGAAAAAAATGAGAGCGAAGCAAGTGAGGTTTGGATGCTTGCATTTATTGGCACCTATCGGTAACATAGACCATTTGCACCATATATTCCAATACCGTTATTTATCACAATCAATACGGAGTCAAAGTGGATCAATATACGGAGGGAAAAAAGCTCAGTTTTATGAAACCGGAGTATCCTAAGAAGTCTGCGTACTCATACAAGAGCGAGTATGGACTGAAAACCAAATCCATCTGGGAATAGCCAGGTTCAAACACTGGATCTCAGTAGTTCAAAGCAAGGACAGAGCCACTGCTCCCCATGGAAAGCAAGTGGAAAAAAAATACAGATTTTGGTGATTTTAGGGTAATTTGCAAAGCCAAGAAAAATGTGTGACCACCCCTACTTTGAAAGGTCCATCTGCTTGGTTTTTACATCACTTAAGAATGTTTGAAACAAACATGGGGTTATTCTAGCTCTGTGTTAACAACTGAAAGCATTAGGTGGTGTATTTAATGTTAACTTTGGACATTTAAAGACCCAGTCAGTGATCCCAGCGCAAGTGTGAAAAAATTAAAATTGTTTATAAATTGCTTAAATTAGGTTCTAGTAAAGTTGTGTGATATCGGACTGAAAGCAAACTTATTTTTAATGATTAATTGCTGCATGACACAGAAAAGTGACGTAGCCATGATTTTTCCAAAGTAAAGTAGTTGGGAGAAAAGGCAAGAGAGGCCATGTGACTTTTATGGGGAAATTTGCGAAAATGGGCCCAAAATATAAAAACCAAGAACTTTAAAACCGTGTAGGTCAGCATTCCACAAGGGGCAAGATGTCCGAATGGGGAGTTTCCTCCTTCTAACCATGACCAGGGAGGGAATGGCTCCTTTCTTCTTCTCCCTCCTCTCTTTCTCTCCCCTCCCTTTTCTCTCTCCTTCTTCTCTTTCTCCTTTTCCTTCCTTGTACCTCTTTTTTTGAAAATCATAGGGGGGGCAATTGCCCCCCTTGCCCCCCCTGTGGCGCCGCCCCTGTTCAAAAATGCTAATATTTGCATGCTATCTTGTGCAGTAAGCTTGCCAAGGTGCACACATGGTCGATAAGGTGTCGTTCCTAAGTTCATAGTTTGTCATTTCAGTGCGAGTTTTAAGCTTGCCTAATGATTTTTACAGGAATTATTGTTCTAAAATGACCTCATCTAGTAAACGCCCCCCTTTTGGAAAATGCAAGGCCCCCGGGGCAACTACTCGAGGAGCTTACGGTATTCACTACTGAGCATACCAGTCTAAAATGAGAAGGGGAGGGGTGAATATCAGTGATAATGTGACAATTTGTTCTGAAAAGACCTGGGGGAAGGGGTAGTTCATTATACATAGGTCTGCCCAAATGGGGTCATTGGGTGACAGTGTGCAAGACATGAGGACCTATTTTACTGTGTGTTTGTTCAGCTTTTGCTTCCCAGTTTCTGACTTAATCCAAATATGACAAAATTGCAGCATGTTTTATATGAATGAAAAAAAGGCAAATATGTGCCAAAAGAATTACTATGGATATGTTGGGTGGATTATTTGAATGAGGGGGAGGGGTGGCATTGGGTGACAAGGTATAAGGAGTCATTGGATACATGACATATTATGCAACTGAATAGCTGCTTACTTCATAAGAGATGTTGGTTTTCCCTGTTGCATTCTTGGTGATTGACCCATCCCGAGTTCTCCTTCAACATTTACTTGTATTTCCTGTATGGAAGATTAAAGTCATGTCTTTCATAGGGGGTGTGGATTTCAACTGGAATAGCCCAATATAGCATTCATTTTGCATTATTACATCACATTCATATCAAGGGTTTAGGGCAAGAAGGCATATCAGCAATAGCTGCCATATGTTACATTTTATAGATGTATACAATCTAGAATACAGCAATTGTCAAATGTGTACTGTAAAAGTGGAAATTTTTGCGCCACATTTATTTACGCGCTTTTGGCGTTCCAAGCTGTTACCGTGAAAATAACAACGTGCAGCGCAAATATCCTTTTGCGTATAGGCCAATGCAAGGAAACTCGGAATGGCAAATTTACAAGGGAAACATTTCAAAATTGGCAAAATGCAAAAAATTAATCATGCAAAAATGTCCACTTTTACAGTATATAGTTGAATCATTTTCATCAATCTTAACTACCTGCATGTAATGTTAAGCAAACTATGTTACACAAAAGGGTTTCATATTTTTCCCATTTTATTCAATTTATTCATACTTCATCATAGAAATACAATAAAAATCTAAAAAATAATATAACAATATTTCACATTGACTATGGAAATGCTTACTATCAAATAAATAATACATTATTCAATATGGCAAACTGATCATAGCAGTTTGATAAAGAAGAAAATATGGCACACACAAATCACAAGAAAGAAAGTTGATGTATTTATGGCATAAAAATAAGGCAGCATGCAACCCGGTATCCAAATACCCACATTCAGGGAACCTATTATATGTCCAACATTTTTTTTAAATCCCCAAGCTATATGCTTTTACATGATGCAACTATGATTGGCCTAATGGAAACCTTGTTATGGTAAATCAAATAACTGCTTTTCTCTGGAGTTAATAATATCAAAACAATTGCTCCGTAAGGTATTTCAAGATGTGATACTGATTAGTTCCATGGAGGCTGCCAAAGGAGGCATTTTGAAAATTGAGTTACTATAATTATTAACTTACACAAACATTAGGCTATCAAATACTGAAAACACCAAAGATCTAGCACACTTGGTTCTTAAGTTATAAAGTTTTGTGATGTAAGTGAAGGCTAACTCTACCTCTCCCCCACCACACCCACCCCAATCCCATCCCCACCACCTGTGCACATCAGTGGCGTGCGATCGAAGCACATTGAAAGGGGGGGCAGGTTGTTCAGTTCCCCCGATGGAATCTGATTAGGAGTGTAAGGTGCGGGCGAAATCAGTCATTTCGGGGGAAATGACTGATTTCCCCAATGACCAACAAAAGTGGGGGCCGCCCCCCTGCCCCCCCCCCCCCCTTTGCGCATGCCACTGGTGCACATACCATACACAACAGACCCCTGCCTGTTTTCAAGCACAAAAAACAAGACAGATGAGTTTATGACATAGTAGTTGATAATATGAATTTAAAATCTAAATTTAAATTTAAATTTGGAGATTTATAGTGTGCATGGCCAACCCACACTGCACAAATATAAGACAACATTGGCATTGTGTGGAGGGTGTTATGAATAAATTGGATCTAATTAAGAATTTGATTTCTGTAACTTTCATTTATTAACACCCACAATCTTACCTCTCAGTCCTGGAAAATTATTCATAATGATAAAAATGACTTCTTACTAGAATGAGATGAATTGTGAACAGTGTAATTATTCATTGATAATTAAGATAAAATTGGAATTGGGCACAATTAATGCAAAAATCTGTACAATACAATGGGATTGAATGATTTGATTTTTAAGATATGACTGAAATAAGTATCAAATTTTGTCTGAATTGGATTGGTTCAGCAGCATGCAAATAATATAATCATCGGAAGTTTGGATAAGATGTTCAGCACTATGATGTAGCCTATTTGAATGAGCGCATAAATGGTTTGAAATAAAAATCAATCGGGCTCGATTTATAACTGATGTTTACATGATCTCATTTCAAAACATCCCATATTGTATAAAACGAGTCTCGCAGCATGATAAAAACACTGCATGAGGGATGCGATGTTTAGATTTCATTATTCCAGCAAGGTCTCCGTCCCTCTAGGGGGCTTTTAAGTTTTATCAATCTTTCCCTGAAGATGACACTTACATGTCAGACTCAATATTCTGATTATCGTCATAACTGGTCATAATAGCAGCTAACTTAAAAGGTTTACCCTCCATATTCTTAATACAAACAACATGGTGGCCGGGGGTAACCCCGTGTAAGACTCGTCGTACAACCAACATGTGTTCCGTACCATGGCTGTTGATGAGTTTAGCGCCATCAAAATTATCGTCTAACCAAACCAAGGCTTGTCCGCAATATTTACAGGTGATCATCGCGATGGCAATGCTTGTCAAGTTTGAGCCTTTATGCCAGGGTATAACTATCGGAAATTTTAACTGTTGATTAGGGGCCGTGCTGGTGAACCAGTTTTCTCGGTCTGAAAAGATCTCTTCCCAGCCCTGATTGGTTGAGAATTTCAAAGTTTGACCGTGCTGAAATTGAGGTTTAGATGCGGGCCAGCAGGTAGGTTCCGCAAGATGTCACCATGAAATCTCGCATTTGGAAGCGTTTTTCCACTATGATTGCCATTTGTTATATTGACAGGCGTAGTTTGATTTTGTCCTGGGTTTGGTTTGATATCATGTGACATGTCATGTGACTTTGTATTTTCTTGAAATACATCATGTAAGGAAATTATTTTCTTTATGTGGGTTTCATCTGTTTTAGTGCGATTCATTTGATTTATTGTCACCTCTTCAAGAACATTACGGAAGAGGTTAATGATAAAAAGCGCCCCTTGGTGGTGAGCCAATGGAGTTAGTTGATTATCAGAACGGACAAGATCATCAGGAGTAAAACCGTATCTCCAAAGTCGTGAACATACCGCGGCACTCCAGCTTACCGATGTTACATTGTAGTACATTGCAAGATGGCGACCAGCAAAATACTCTGAATTAACACAATCCCTCGTTCTTATGTTTTTAGCAGACAGAAAATTGAAGAAGAGTAGAAGCGGTTTGTTAGGGAGCATTAACACTCGTCGTGTTAGCTCTTCTTGAGGTCTTGCTGGATTGTCGAATACATTTTGAGAGAAAACATCTCGCATGGTGTAATCTTCAGTAGCGAGCTCCCAGATTATAATATCCATATCAAGCACATCTAGATGCGGAGATAGGCACCATGAGAAATAGTCACTTGTAGCGCACGATAACGCAGAATTGTGAATGATGACTTTGACCTCGAGTACTTTCTCAATCCATTGTGAAATGAGATCAATATACAGACAAGATTTGGCTTTACAAAGGAGCTTAGTAGACGAGTATGTCCCTCCCACTATCCCAAGCTTAATGCTGCGATTTGTCTGAAGTGCGTCAGCAAAAATATCCTTGAGTAGGTCGATGTTCCCCAAGTTCATAATTGATTTATAGCGCAGCATTTCATGCGATAGCCCTAGATACGAGGCCTGTCGATTGAACTGTCCACCGTAGTCATGCAAATTTGATAGCACTTGACGCATCTTTTCATAAGCTGGCAATGCCTTGTGCAGATTGTCTATCTTCCCCCAAATAAACGCATTATGTGGCTGTTTTTCAACTTTTGCAGCCACAGGTTGGTTTAAAATCAGTTTGTTAAACTTATCATGGAGCAGATCTATGGAATATGTCTTTAATTTGTGCTTGTCCACAGCCCGGTAGGTCATGAAGATCATGACTACATTAAGTAGACACAGTAAAAAGATTACAACACGCTTAAAGCGGACGGCCATGTTATTTGATGAATTCGCCACCATGAGGAAACTAAATGTCATTCAACTATGAAAATGATAATGAGAATGATGTGATGATGGCTGGCAACCAGTAAATTCAGATTTGTCAACAGTTTCTCAAATGACAAGGATAACAAATCGACCTAATTCAATCAAATCTTTGCGCCTTTTTATGTTAATTCATCTGATTATGTTACCTTTTAAGGGGGAAATTTGAGCATGTTGTAGCCATTTTGTGCAAATTTGTCAACTTATAACAATATTGCTCTCATGTTCTGGAAATGTTTGCATAATCATGCTTCAAGTCTTGTCTTGTCTGGGTTTAAAGCTAACTGGCTGCCTCAAATGATATAAATTACCCGTGTTGAAGTTGTCTCCTGATTACAAGTATAGACATTTCCGAAGAAAAGCGCAAAAATTGATCTAGGAAAGCAAATAATGCCAATATCTTTCAGATGAGAACTTTATTTGCATGCCCGGTGTAGCGATGTTCATTCACAGTTTACCAGCACCATTATGTAATACTTCATCCATCTGGGTATCCATCCCTCAGCTCTGTCTGCAATGATAGCCTGTAGTAAGAAATTCACTGTTTACTTCTTGTAACAGTTATCCACTTTATACCAAGTTGTAGAGAATATAATTAATGCTACTAGGAAAGCTTACAGGTGGATCGGTAATCCAATCGTGTTTCTTGACCTGACTCTGGGCCTCTATGCAAGCGGCTAGATGTACATTGATTTTTTTTACTCGGATGGAAGCTTATACTGCTGGTCCGTTGGCATACTAGTAATGCTTTTATGCTGATTCCGCCAAGTAGGTCAGTTATCGGGGTCTGTTTACAGTTTGCTGGAAGTTAAAGATGCCATCTAACGGATGCTCTGTTTCGCCTCTTGGTGTTTGTGTTACGTCTGGTGTGCTGATGTAGTGTATACAAGTTTCCTGTGACTGTATACAGCATTGAATATCGACTAAGTTCAGGAATTGTATTTTTGTTGATGATAAATTGTTTTGTTACTCAGAATGAAGTTTGGAACTTCTTTACTAAGATGTTTTTAATTTTAAGTTCATACATTTTATATTAGCTTTTTAATCATATAATGAAAATTATTTTAAAATATCACGCTTGATTACAATAAGAGTTATTTTTTACTTCATTTAATCATAAATTATATAAAATAGTCAAGTAACAAATCATAAAAAGCATTGGATGGAATATTGCTTTTAGGCCAAACGATAAACATGTGAGAGAAATGGCTTTTCCAAAATCAATTATATTGAGTGTTCGCTATTTGGGTACTAAATTTTCAATAAGTGTCAAATCAATTTTATGTAATCAATACTTTACTAAGGTCAGAGTAGGGGAGCTAAACCCCAGGGGGCGTTGGAATGGGTGAATACAATACAATGTTTTTGATTTTTATATCGTGTATACAAATCATGATGTGTAAAAAATGGCAAAAAACAAGTAGGTAACTCAAACAATACTTACTACAAACACAACTTTACTGGAAAAAAATGAACAAGTATTTGATCCTTGAACGTTAAATTTACTTCTTTCATAATATTATTTTACTTTTTACAAATTATTGAACGCATTTTTGCATTTTTACTTTAGAGATACACACTTTACGGACTAAAATGTTTTTGGTCAAAAAATGTTTCAGTCTAAAATAAACTACTCACAAAAAGTATTGATATTAAATAAGCAGCAATTTCTTGATTATATTAACACCAAATGAGAAAATTCAATAAGTTCAACAAAAGGGAAATTTATTCTGCACATTTTGATTTGAGGAAGATGTGATATTTTATATGCTAAAAGGTAAGGTTTTTAAAATGACATGATAGATATATGATATTTGATATTTCAAAGCAGTTTGCCTGCCATTTAAAATAAGCTCACTGCTGCCTGATGGGTTTTGGTTTTGGTCAAAAAGTTTTAATGAAACATTTCTAAATTTGTTTTAAGAAAAAACACTGCAACAACATTTGAAAACTTGAAGCAAAACATTCTAACATAATGTAAGTGTTCTCAAAAATATGTTACAAAAATGTTTACCGAAAAAATTTGCAATAACATTTTGACACAAACATTTTCAAATATATTTTCTGAATATTATTAAAACAGTTTATAAGCCAACATTTAAACATTATTTTAAACGGTTTATGTTTGCTGTGTTCATCATTGGCGTAAAGAAAGGTACATGGAAATTGTGTCCAATAAATTTTTAGTTTCTTTTAAAGAAGTTGCCTCTTAAAGCTATAATGTATGATCTTATTATATGAAATTGGATAATTATTTTCAAACCTGATTTTTTGGCATATTAATGTTTACACATGTCCCAACTTATACCTTTATGTATGGCATAATTTGGACATTAAGTCTCCCATAGAACACCATGTTAAACAGCCAAAATATCCAGTAGGATTTCTTTCACTTTACCTTGTTATTTCAGATTAAAATGGACAGAAATCTTCCCTGACAGTTATTACTAATACTACTTCTGCATTTGGAGTAAAGAATAACAAAATTAAAATTTGATGGAAATCATACATTTATAGCTTTAAATAAAACAATACTTTTGTGAGCAATTTACAAATGACCATGGGTCCAGAACATATTTGACATTGGCATCACAGTTTTACTAGATCACTTCACAATAGAATATATAAGAAGCCTGGCCTATTTGTGACTGATCATAGATAGCAGAGCGTTCTCTATATGAATTAAACTGCCAGGTCCCAGGCACTGTAAAAACTTAATCAAGTTTGTTAAGGCTCACGGCTGACCCATATGTGCTTTGTGTTGAATTCTGGTCATTTCATCTATTAATTCAGAGCGCAACAAAACCACTGCTTTGGTTTATTCATTAATTATGTATATAAACAGATATATGACACTGATGATATCAAAAGATAGAAATATATGTTGATACATCACGCCAAAGATCTGGGGCTGTGCTGTTGATACAATTGATGTAACAAAAGCAACAATGTGATTTTGTTCTGATATACAGGTATATAATGCAACCTCCCACTTTTAATTATGACCTAAGGTCATCTCTGTCTTTAATGCAATCCCATGTCTACTTTCCCTTTCCCCCTCTCTACCTTTCTTGCTCCTCACTCATCTTTTTCTTCTCTCAAGGTTTTTGTCTCTTTCAATCTGTCTCTCAGGGTTTTTGTTGTTGCTTATTTTACTGTTTTTCTCTCATATGCATTATGCCCTTTCGTTGCTTCCTTGTCCCTTGATTCATCATTCTCTTTGTCTTAAAATGACTGTTGTATATTGATCGTGCACTCTATTAATCTGTCGCTCTCTCTCTCTCTCTCTTTCTTGTTCTGTACCCCCTCTCTCTTTCCCTCTCCTTTTCTTTTTTTTATGCCAAGTAAATTCAATATATTTCAATGGATTATAATGAAAGTCAACAAAAGATAAAACAAGCTGACAGATATAGTTGCTGGTTGCTGATGGACAGGTCACTTGAATTGATTGAAGCCATCCAGGTAGTCAGCCAGCCGTACTGTAATAATAGCTTCCCAAAAGGCTACCTATTATAGGATGAGCTTGAAACGAGATTGATTTGAGTCGGTGTGCATTAACCAAGGTTCCAGTAGCAACTCAGCTCCAGGATTTAGTTTTGCTCTGATTTGGGCCCCTTTGTCACCACCCATGCATGGTGCATTCAAATAGCATATGTGACCTGCTCCCATTAATGAGTGTAAAGTCGCAAGGTGGGAGTTTTGAGGCGTTATAACTGTTGAGTTGATGTTCTTTGTTTGAAGACACCTGTAGCCACGGCCGTTCGCCGCCTATGCGTGATGTCAACTTTTATCTAGAGCGCCCTCAGTTTTGACTTAAGGAGTCTTATTTGGTTTAAGTGGTGTTGGGCGATACAAAGAGTTATAATTTAAAACTACCGATACCAATTAGCACACAAAGTATAGCGGTACTGTTGACTCAAAATTCCCATACCGCCCAACCCTACATAGTTACCGAATGTAATCGGTCGCCGATAATGGCGATTTAAATGTCCTTCGAAGTTGAAATAGCCCATTTTGATCACTAGAATAGACCCACAAAAACACTCCCAATTATATTTTATGAATTTTTTCAAGTAAACCAGAAGCTTTAGATAAAAATGCTATCCAAGAGTTACCGTTCACACTCCTTAGATGCTTGATAATAGACAACTTATGTCCGTACACCATCACTAAATTCACTGCACAAAATGCGAATCATACGTATACCGACGTTATAGCGTATTTTAGTCAGAATATTGGAACATAAAAACACTTAATAATCATCCTCGTTTTATTTACAAGTAAAACAGATGCTAATGATAATAATTTGTGCGAGCATAACAGTGTCACAGTCCATATACTTTGCAGAAATGATATGACATGTACTGATAATACACGCACTATAGCCACTATACTGTACTACAGTACATACAGTACATGTACATGTAAACTCTACATAGAAACCCAAAAGTATAACATGTAGTGTGTGTGCGCCGACTGAAATCATTGTGAGTTGCGATTTTGTTGTCAAACCCTTACGAAGCATTAATTTGGTTCGTGTGAGATACGTAACGATTTCGCTTGTTTTTACCAATCTCGATAAATTCTCCATTTTTTATATTTTGTCCTTCCGTAGTTCTTTACGATGCCGAAATAGTGTATTGGTATGTTCTGATATCATCGCCGCACTCTTCCGAAGAACCAATTTGGTCCGATTTACAAATGTAACGCTACGCGATGAGTTTTAGCTTGTTTCAACCAGCTACGTAACTAAATGCTCTACGGGCCAAAATTTCCGATAAAATTCTACATTACATATAATTTTTGTACCGGGTTCCGTAGTTATTTACGGGTTCCGTAGCAATTTACGGGTTCCGTAGCAATTTACGGGTTCCGTAGCAATTTACGGGTTCCGTAGCAATTTACGGATTCCGTAGCATTTTACGGGTTCCGTAGCAATTTACGGGTTCCGTAGCAATTTACGGGTTCCGTCCGTAGCAATTTATGGGTTCCGTAGCAATTTACGGATTCCGTAGCATTTTACGGGTTCCGTAGCAATTTACGGGTTCCGTAGCAATTTACGGGTTCCGTAGCAATTTACGGGTTCCGTAGCATTTTACGGGTTCCGTAGCAATTTACGGGTTCCGTAGCAATTTACGGGTTCCGTAGCAATTTACGGGTTCCGTAGCAATTTACGGGTTCCTTAGCAATTTACGGGTTCCTTAGCAATTTACGGGTTCCGTAGCAATTTACGGGTTCCGTAGCAATTTACGGGTTTCGTAGCAATTTACGGGTTCCGTAGTGAAATAGTGTATCGGTATGTTCCGATATCATTGTCGCACTCTTTCAAAGGACCAATTTGGTCCGTGTTACAAATGTAACGCTACGCGATGAGTTTTAGATTGTTTCAACCAGCTACGTAACTAAATGCTCTATTCCCGATAAAATGCTACATTGTCTAATGTCTTGTTCTGTACTGGGTTCCGTAGTACTTTACGATGCTGAAATAACATACCGGTATGTATGGAGTAAATTGTACATTTTGCTGTGTCGTACTTCTTTACGATGTTAAATAGGCTAAAATAGCGTACCGGTATGTTCAGATTCACCGTCACAGTTTATGTTTTGGTGAAAAAAAGACCGACTTTCACTTTGGAATAGATTCAATATATTAAACTAACATTAATTGCTTTAGCTTAGAGACAAAATTATTGTTAAATTGAAGGTATTGGACACTTTAACTATTATATAACCATGATCTAATGGGATTTTAAGGAAGGTAAAACTTAACTTTCAGTAAGCTTAAAAACTTAACTTTCAGTAAGCTTAAAAACTTAAATTTCAGTAAGCTTAAAGCGTAATATGTATTACGAGTCCATATCTTCAACGTACTCATCAGTAACGGTGGGCATTCGCTGTGTAGGCGTCTGACACGCCACAAACGTATATACGAGACTAATAGTTTACCCCCTCAGTTTTCGTTGTTTTCGATAAAAGTAGACGTTAAAAACGGCCGTGTAGCAGTGATATGTCCTCTATTAATGGGGACATAATTGAATATAGAGAATAGCATAGCATAGTCTGTCCCCATTCACAAAGGACATACCACTGACTATACAGATGTTTACAAACAAAGAAAAGCAACTCAATAATTAGAATGTCTCAAAACCACCAACTTGCAACTATACTCTCATTTCTTGGGAATGTCACATATGATACGAACTAAACTGAATCCAAGATGAGGTTACATCATATCACAGTAAATTTCATATAAACATCTTGGACATGTAACACCTGACACATATTCTTGTGATATATGTCCCTTCTACTGAAGGTATAATTATACCTGCTATCTACTGAAGATAGCATAATTATACCTTGCTATCGACTGAAGATAGCATAATTATACCTTGCTATCTACTGAAGATAGCATAATTATACCTTGCTATCTACTGAAGATAGCATAATTATACCTTGCTATCTACTGAAGATAGCATAATTATACCTTGCTATCTACTGAAGAAAGCATAATTATACCTTGCTATCGACTGAAGATAGCATAATTATACCTTGCTATCTACTGAAGATAGCATAATTATACCTACCTTGCTATCTACTGAAGTTAGCATAATTATACCTTGCTATCTACTGAAGATAGCATAATTATACCTTGCTATCTACTGAAGATAGCATAATTATACCTTGCTATCTACTGAAGATAGCATAATTACACTTACCTTGCTATCTACTGAAGTTAGCATAATTATACCTACCTTGCTATCTACTGAAGATAGCATAATTATACCTTGCTATCTACTGAAGATAGCATAATTATACCTTGCTATCTACTGAAGATAGCATAATTATACCTTGCTATCTACTGAAGATAGCATAATCATACCTTGCTATCTACTGAAGATAGCATAATTATACCTTGCTATCTACTGAAGATAGCATAATTATACTTACCTTGCTATCTACTGAAGTTAGCATAATTATACCTACCTTGCTATCTACTGAAGATAGCATAATTATACCTTGCTATCTACTGAAGATAGCATAATTATACCTTGCTATCTACTGAAGATAGCATAATTATACCTACCTTGCTATCTACTGAAGATAGCATAATTATACCTTGCTCTCTACTGAGGATAGCATAATTATACCTACCTTGCTATCTACTGAAGATAGCATAATTATACATACCTTGCTATCTACTGAAGATAGCATAATTATACCTTGCTATCTACTAAAGATAGCATAATTATACCTTGATATCTACTGAAGATAGCACAATGTTGTTTTCTACTAAAATGAAAGCATGTTGTTATTACCATCAACTGAAAATGGCATACTTCTATGCTGAATTGATCATAATTGAAAAATCTACTGAATATTGCATACTATTGCTATCTACCGAAGATAGCACACTGTTGCTATCTACTTCAATAGAAAGCATATTGCAGTTATCTGCAAATGACATATTTCTATACTGAATTTCATAACTTAAACATCTGCTGAATTGAATATTGCACACTATTGCTATTTACAGGAAATAACATATATATTGCTATCTACTGAAGATAGCATACTCATTGCTATCTACTGAAGATAGCACACTGTTACTATCTACTAAAAATAAATCTTATTACTGTCCTCTACAAATAGCATACATCTATACTGAATCTATCATAACATTAATACCTGCTGAAGATTGCATACTATAACTGCTATCTACTGCAGGGAGACAGCATATCTACCGCTATCTACTGAAAAAAAAGGATTGTTTTAGAGTCTGTGCACATCTGTATATAATTTGGTTTAGTTGTAGGGATCAATGCTTCAAGGTTATTCTTGTCAAGGCAGTTCACTGTTGGACCAAATTTAGCATCTACGTAGCAAAATAATTTGACATCTTTGTATCGTAAATGATTTATCTTTCTATCTTACAAGGGCACAAAGACTTTTGAATGTATTCTTGTTGATTTTTGCATAGATTCTCAACACATGGGAAAACAAGTGGATCTTAATTCTATAGACATATCACATTATACCATGTCCGTGTATGTCTGACTCACAAAAGGTCTATTGGATGGCGACTGCTATAGTTTGCAGTGATTTGATGACAGGTTTGAACTTGCTCCTATAGGATTGAAATAGATCCATATGCACAATGCAAGTTACACCAGGTCTAACTTTTAGACCTGGTCTAACTATGGAGGATACACTTAAGGAGGGATCCTTCTACTCTTTCTGCTTCTCCTTTACTCCTAACAAAGTCCAAAAGTTAAACTGCAGTCATCTAATATTAAGGTACATGTAATTGGCCTTAAACAGGATTGACAATAATATATTGATATTTGGTAAGGTTATAAAATGCCGAAAAGTTCCTTCTCCGTAGGACTAATCCATATTTAGACCAGGTTTGGTCTAACTTGTTGTACATATGAGAATCCAGCCTTTTGAGATTCAAGTTTGGGTTGTCATCCCCATAGAGAGCTTGAGGGGTCAAACAATAGTTGAACCTTCCCAAACCAATCAAAATATGGAAAGTTTGAAAACTGTCCCCAAAATGTTAAATCCAATGACTTACCTAGTGAAACCTTGTTATGGATTCACATCATGAAAGTCTCTCTGTTCATATAGCTATTCCATTAAAAAACCACAACCCCAATGAGGAAGATTTTGCAATTCCAACCAAATCATCCGTTTTATTCATTCCAGCAAATGGGCGGTCTGATCATCGTACAATCCCAATTTTCTTTCAAAAACAGTGGAAAAGGTGTGGTAAAATCCTACAGGATTTCAGCATTTTCTACTGTTGTTAGCTGGATATTGACATCAACCATACAAAGTAACCCACCTGGATCATTGCTCATAATTATACTGAGTGCAATTGCAATTGGAACAGCAGTGTAAACTTCCACAGGGGGTGTGGATTTCAAATCAAATAGCACATTTCCCAAAAATTTGTTTACTTTTGCAGGGAAACGTGCGCTGTCAATCATCCAATAACAAAATGTCACAACTCACAATAAATATCACTCGGATTAGATGCACAGAGCTTCACTACTTGCATACATAACAAGTACTTCAACAATCTAACCATGAGAAATTAGTAAAACCTTTAGTAATGGCGTTTTATAAATAGAATGCTTGCTTTTCATAATTCTGCAGTTAAACCGGTGCCTGGATGGGATTGAAAACAAACAAAAAATAAGACTTGACCAAGATAAAAGTATAATTTGATTTTTTTTCCTAGGCAAATTTTCAAAGTCTCAAATTGAATAACTCGTAATATTGTATTCCATGCCTTGTATTGATTCTTACTATCAAGGGCTTAGGACAGGCAGACCCTATCTGCAATTGCTGCCAGCAGTGGCATGTCTAGCGGGTAAGGGAGGGAGCTACACTCCTGTGAGATGTCTAGCCCCTTCATGCCCCCTGTGGGATGCTGGCCACCCTCACAATTAAGATTTTTAGACCATTTTGTGCTTTTAAACTTATTTTGACCATTTTTGTCAAATTTTGCCTCACCCTTAAAAGTTGCCTTGCCCCCCTCCCCCTATGAAAAAGTCCTGGCTACACCACTGTCTACCAAGTGTTGTCCATAAGGCAGCTTTTGAAACAAACAAATCTTTATTTATGATTTATTATGAAATGGATTTGATAATTTGATAAATTTCCCTGTTACACAAGGAATACAATTAAGTATTATGAGTGTACTAATCTGTACAATATGATCTACTGTGTCAGCAGATGTGCAGTACTATAATGTTTCATAAGCTTTTATATTGGAATCAGTTTATTATTACATGCATACAGGGTGTGTCAAAATTGAACATGTTAAGGTTAACACTATTTTAAACTGTTGCAATTTGGTAATTCACAGCATCTTGTGAATGGTAGTGTGCTTTTGCAAAAATTGCATTGATCATTTCATAGCGAGCGTGTAGAAGAATTTAAATATCACAGATATACTTTTGTAGGTCATGTGATTCTTGAGTTATGTTGTAAAGAGGGCTGAAACAACAACACTTTTGTAAAACGTACATAACTCATTCACAACAATAAATCAAGCAAGTTTTCAAAGTATATGATTTGTAGAATGAACTTTTGCAAAACATCAAAGTGTTATTTTTCAATAATCGATTTTTTTTGTCTGCTTCGACCAACATTACCTAGTCTACCCTTAAGTGCTATATTATTCTGGGACATTATCCTTGTGGAACAGATGTGCCACACATAGATAGAGAGAATGAACCTTGGAATGGGTTCAACATTGAGGTAATATAATTCCAGATGGAACATTATAAATGAAAAGTTATTTAAATAGTAGGTCAATGATTGTGGATAATTATCAAAATTTAAAAAAAAACATAATACATATCAACATACAATAAAAGCACAGAGATTTATGCATAAACATACTTTTATTATAAATAATAATAAACATGCTAGAAATCAGTTGCGCTATTCCAGTTGAAATCCATGCACCTTCTGTGGAAGACATGACCTTAATCTTCCACACAGGTAGTGTGAATTTCAAATGGGGTTACCTGAATGGACAACTCCATTTGAAATCTACACCCTCTGTGTGGGAGATTAAGGTCATGTCTTCCATAGTGTGTGTGAATTTCAACAGGAATAGTCCATTATCGAGTTAGTTAGCAATTAAGGATGTGTGTGAACAAGAGCACATGGGCAAGCAAAAGCAAATGAGCGAGCAAGTTAGTAAGGATGGGAGTAAGTAAGGACGGGAGTAAGGATGGTATTCGCCATCATAGTGAATACGTCATACCTTAGTTACTGACTCATGCTTGGTTTGCACACCTGTTAGCAACACATTGACTTTGTGTTGTGATCATTTTGATCGTGGTTCCAAACACAGATAGTGTGAGCCAGTTGACCTGGCAACAAGCAATTTTGACGTCACACTACAATGGCGAATGAAGAAACTGTACAAAACAAGCCAGAAAGAAGGAAAGCCAAAACATGTGACTGAATGAATATATTTATAGGTGTTGGGAATATACATTAAAAGTAGTATAAATGATTATCTACTAGAAAAACATCACCAACAGTATTACACAGCAAATGATGGAGAATGGTTTCTCCGAAATATTGGTGACTATTCGTATCATCTTGAATGCTGGAATAATTGAAATATGGCCAAGAATTCTCAGATCTACAAACATACCCGGTATATGAATAAACCTTGGAAGGTTTGTGGTATTACAAAGAATATCAAGTACAACCCATATGCATTGATTACTCTATTTGGATTCCCTAGTAGAATAAACTGCATATTATAGTGCTAATATAATCAATGAAAACAGTCTGTAATGAACTGAAAAAAGTGTTAGTTGGAAATATATCAGGCATGTGAAAACGTGAAGCAGTTGGCAATGGGGATCTTTGAAATTCTTGGGAGCAGATTAAATTGCTTGAAGCCAATCAAGTATGGAAGTGGGTTATTTGCGCTTACGTAATATTAACTCTCACCACGGGGTGCCGACTGCAATGCAGACGACAAGTTAACAAAAAAAATTCAAAAATTCAAACATTTCAGAATTGTACATTTCCATGACCATATTTGGAATCGACATGAAAAATGTATTAAAATGAGTACAAACAAGCCTAGTATTGGTTCAGTGATTCTTAAAATAGCTCTTGATATTTTGAGAAAATATCTCAAAACTTAAGACTTTTCATGTTGAAGCCTATGATCAACATGCAGAGCATTAACACCGCACCAGAAATTTGCCTTGACCAAATGATTTGGCATTGGTAACAATTAACAGAGTAAATCGTTAATCTACTGAAGATAGCATACACTGTGGCTATCTACTGAAGATAAAATATTATTATATTTGCTATCTACTGAAGATAGCATATACTACAGCTATCTACTGAAGATAGCATATATTACATCTATCTACTGAAGATAGCATATACTACAGCTACCTACTGAAGATAAAATATATATTGCTATCTACTGAAGATAGCATATACTACAGCTACCTAATGAAAATAATATATATATTGCTATCTACTGAAGATAGCATAATTATACTACAGCTATCTACTGAAGATAGCATATATTACATCTATCTACTGAAGATAGTATATACTACAGCTATCTACTGAAGATAGCATTATTACATCTATCTACTGAAGATAGCATATACTACAGCTACCTACTGAAGATAAAATATATATTGCTATCTACTGAAGATAGCATATACTACAGCTATCTACTGAAGATAGCATATACTACATTCTTGAAGATATTCATCAGGACTGTTCATGGTAAACTGATATTTGTAATATCATACAACTAGTCCAAATATTGCCACTAACTTGCAGACGTTTCGAGAACTGACAGTTTCCTTTATCGATACTATTGTTGCAGTGACGATCTGTGTGACGATCTGTGTACAGCTGATGATTTTTGCTGCTTAAGAGATTGATAAAGGAGGTGATCACCATCAGAAAGCAGGGGAAACCATGAACAGAGATGAAGGGCAATACAACTTGAAACATAGGGTTTTCAGTTTCTGAAAGCTCTTAATGTCCTCTTTAGGAACCTATGTAAAATTAATTTTCGACCAGGGTCGACAGGTGACTCATTCCCCTTGATCATGTCATATATTTGGACTAGTTGTATGAAATTACAAATATCAGCATATACTACAGCTCTCTACTGAAGATAGCATATACTACATCTATCTCCTGAAATAAAATATATATATGTATATATATATATAAAAACAAATTCAAAGTATAGACCTCTGGAAAGCAACCGTTACTACTAGTTTCACAGCATACGGAATTCGCCTGATGATGGGTATACCCAATGATCATAAGTGAGGGTATGCTGTGAAACTAGTAGTAACGGTTGCCTTTTCCAGAGGTCTATACTTTGAATTTGTTTCTTACGCTCACCTGTAATGGGTTTGAGCACTTTTAATTCCAAAGTTAGTCACCTGAAAAACAATACTTGTTGTATATATATATATATATATATATTGCTATCTACTGAAGATAGCATATGCTGCATCTATCTACTGAAGATAGCATATACTACAGCTACCTACTGAAGATAACATACTCCAGCTATCTACTGATGCTAGCATATACTGCAGCTGTCTACTGAAGATATCTGTTGTAAATATCTGTCGTAGATACCTTTTATACTATTTGAAGATGAAATATATATTGCTATCTACTGAAGATAGTATTACATTGCTATCTACTAAAGATAGTATTACATTTCTATCTACTGAAGATTGCACAATATATAGTGTTGTATTCTCAACTGAATATTATACAAATTCTAACAATTTTTACAAGTGCTGAATAGTAAGATTTTGTTCACAAGGTAAAAAAGATGTAATATTCCATTCAATGAGGATGAAAGGCGAATTGAATTGGACATTTCACTGATACTTTCCATTGCATGATTGAAACACAGACTATAATATGTCCCTTTAATAGATAACGAAAGGCGTGTCTTGTTCTATAACCTGTATGGCTGGGTTTTGCCGTCAATTATGGTTAGAAATAAAATATAGATACCATTAACGTATTCAGCGGTTAGATTCTTACTCCTGGTGTGATAAAGCTACAGGGATAATATAAGCATGTGCTTTTAGGTGTAAAATACTAGTGAAATATTAAATGTGTCTAGCGTCTGAGAGAGACATTATGTATGATTGTGTCAACACATTTCAATTCATATTTGACAAGTGATGTAGTGTTGATATGTAAATCTTTCATCACACCAAACAAGAGCAATAATATTTCTATATAGCTTATAGGACTGACTCTTCGCTAAACTCTCTATCTCTTGACTTGTAGAGAGTCAGAGTTTTAGCTTTGGATTAGCATCAGGCCAATAACCAACACTATTGAGATATAAAGTCAATGCTATATACAAACAGAACTAAGTCTTGCCAGAGCAGTTCTTCTGGGTTAACCAAACCTGCCTGGTTATCAAATTAATCAGTGACAAGGTTATCTTTGAATTTGACAGTTGCTAATTTAGGGATTCAATCATATTTCATGGTTGTTCATCACCGATTAACAATGATGCATCCGCACTGTCGGTGTGGTTTACATCGCGTGAGCAGCTTTAGCTGCCCAAGTGAAATCGTAAAAATCACATAATTCTAATTCAGAATGTCCGTTTGTCATTGCCACTCAACCTTTCAAGAAGATCGGTGATTTCTCTGTTGATATCAGTAATAAAACTAAAAAATAAAGTGGTAATGTTTAGCTGCTACCTAGAGAGTGTTTACGTTCCAGGCATGATGAATTTTACGCACTCATGCGTAACGAGTACGCGTAACCTTGTGTTCGCATGAAGTTATATTTGCATAAATGTTAGCTGCAAGTAAAACTCCATTCCATTTTATGTGTTTAGTAGCAACTGTGTGCTACCAAAAAGAAAAATTGATCACGATTATTTAAAAGTATGAAAATTCAAACACTTGTGATAAATAAGAAATCCTTGTATTTGCATTGAATGTTTTACAGATCTCTATTAATCTTTCATGCAATTTCTTGTTGTTTTCTTTCTCACACTATAGTTGCGGGAAGACTATGATAGCGGCAAGGATATTCACCTGAATGAATCACACAATCCTCATGACGTGTGTTCTATAATCAAAGAGTTTTTCCGTGATCTCCCTGAACCCTTACTCACCAGGGAGCTCTACCCAGCATTTGTAGCTGCATCAAGTAAGTATATGGTCATCTTTCTTGTAACCATGCAGTTGAGAAGAATTTTGCAGATTTTTTATCCTTGCCCGAGATGGTGACATTACCAAGTAATAAAAAGGCACTATGATGTCTACCTGTGTGCAAGTTTGAGCCTAACATAGCCCTGTATTGGCAGGGTTGAACTCATTTGCCTATCCGGAAATGTTCATATAAGGTCAGAAATCTCTCATGAGTGAAGTTAACCCCATGAGAACTACCTGCCGATTGGTCAAAAAGAAGTTTTCATTATCAATTGGACCAATCAGCAACATTGTTAGAATAATTTCACCACGCAAAATAATTGGGGTGAATTATTTGCAAAGCTCCATTCTGATTGGTGATTAAAGTGAAGATATCATGTAATTAACCAATCAGAGGCAATGTTAGATCAGAAGGTAGTGCTCAGGGGGTTAACTTACATCTAGCAGAATAGTAGGTGGGGTGTGCATATAAACATCTCAAAAAAGTAACTAACCCCCCTTAAATAATGGCCATTATTCAAAAAGGGGCTATTGTATTATAAATCTGTAAAATGCGTTGGAAGCAGAATTTATTTCTGCACATTTTGACACCTCATTTGATACAATAGCCCAGAAAACAATAAAACACCGGTCAATTTAATGTAGTGAGGTCCAGATTTGAAAGTTGCACTCACATGCAAAGTTTTACAATACAAAAACACTCAGATATCATTACACAGATTTCCTTCCATTACACTGAATACAAAATCAATACAATTTACTGCAACTTTCAAATCTTGGGTTACATTGATTTAAATGTACACTGTGAGTCAATATTTAGTCAATTGCTGCAAATGAGGTGTCCAAATGTGCAGAAATAAATTCTGCTTCCAATGCATTTTACAGATTTGTAATACAATCACCCGTTTTTGAATTATGGTCATTATTATTTAAAGGGGGTGGTTAGTTACTTTTTTTTAGATGTTTAGTTAAGACCTGTAGCCAGGGCGTATGATGAATCAGCGAAAGGTCTGTAAACAAATAGCAAAATTGGGCCAATGTTATGTGAAATTTGTCTAAAATGTAGGCTCCAAAAATAAATTGTAGAGGTAGTAAAGGTTTGCTTTTGGCCAGAATGAAGATTTCTCTTGATATGATATGCATTTGGAAAATCTGCACCTCCTGGCTACAGGTCTGATATAGTTGCAACTTGTGGTTCAGAAGTCGCCCAATACTTTGCAACTTGTGGTTCATAACTTTCCTGTGACTTCTGAAACATGAGTTGTTTCTCCTGCCTTTTGTTTAAAATAGAAGAGAGTCATTCCTAGGTCTTTTCTTAAAACTGCCTACTCTTGGATTGCTGTTGAGTATTGGAAATATATGATCTTGAAGATCCAAAAGGTGTGTCCATCGTGACCTTGATTTCCATAAAACCATTACCCCCATTTGGATAAACTTCATTAAGCTGTTGACTGCTTGCTTGATCTCTCCATCTTCACCTTATTTGCCCTTTTTATGTCTCTTTTTTTCTCTTCATTTTCTTTCACATATGGTTTTCCCATTTTGTATCTCTATCTCTTTCCTCTCTTGTCTACTTTTCTACCTTCCTCTTGATTTCCTTGTATGCGATATTAATAGGCCTACATTCTGAATGTGAAACACTTCAAACTATCAACCCTACCCTCCTATACTCAAATTTCCAAACCATTGAATTGTCTTTAATTGCAGGCACATTTTGCACATTATAAATCATTGCAGTATGCACACAATCTATCACCCATATACACTGTCTGAGAGAGAGCCCAAGTATGCCAAACAATAGCGATTGTTATTGGTTTTGACGCAGTAGCTTTTTACGCTACGTGTCTGCCGTCGTTTTCGTCGTCTAGGTGCAACAAATGACTTGGAGGTGTAACATTATAGCCAGACAGAAGAAGAAGATGAAGCAGGCATTGGGCTGTTCCAGTTGAAATCAATATACCCCCTATGGAAGACATGACCTTAATCTTCCACACAAGGAGTGTGAATATTATATTAAATGGGGTTACCTAAATGAGTGATTCCATTTGAAATCTACACTCCATGTGTGGGAGACTAATATGTCTTCCATAGGGGGTGTATGGATTTCAAGTGGAATAGCCTAATGTAGGGTGTTTTTAGTGACTGTTTGAGGAGATGATTTAAGAGGAAGAAAGTAGTTGTCTTCCTATAATGCAATTAACCCCATAGGCACTACTAACTGTCTTTCTTACAGTACTCCTGATTGGTCAATTACATGATATAATCATCTGAGAAACCAATCAAAATGGACCTTTTAGATTTCTGAGCCCCCTCTCCAGCCAGATATTCCTATCTCTGATTGGTTCCACTATAACCAATCAAAATAGTTCTTCGAGACTAATAATTTGGCCAGTAGTGCCCATTGGGAAAAAAAAGACCAAATCAAAAAGAGTCCAAAACCTCTTTAGTCATTTTAGACTGAAATTGTAGTTGCAAACTGTTGATGTATAAGCTTGTATATGACAGTTTTGGAAATGCCAATTTGTTCATGTTTTTTGCAAATTCAAATAGACGTTCCATACAAACTAGAAATTTGTGAAATGGCTATCAATCGATCAATCAATCAATTATATTTCCGAAACAAAGTTGATGACATTAGCTTGAATGGTGCAAACCATGTCACAATGGCCAGGCCCGTACACATTTGGAAAAGTATACAAAAAGTCCCAAAATTTCAGAATTTGCAAGCGTAGCAAAAAAGGTCCAAATTTTGGGAAGAAAGTCTACTTTTTACAAAATCCCTTGGGAAAAAGTCCACTTTTTCAAAATCAGCACCCCCAAATGAAATCCTGCGTACAGGCATGACAATGGCTTTGTTTTGAATTAATACATTTTCTTTTGCTCTCTATTGTTTTTGTACAAATGCCGCAACCACATTAAAAAAATTAGGCTAATGAATGTCTGGTCAAATTTAAATTACACCTATTTCCTTAATTAGAAAGTAAAAATATAGGCCAACACTAGTGAACCACAATTAGTCACATTGATGTGATGCAGTAGTTACCTGTTAGGGGTCTACCTACATATGAGACCAGCTCTCACAAAACCTGGACAAAGTCACTAAGGCTTTATTTGAGATACAGTCCAATAAACATGCCAAAAAAGAATAGAAAGGAAAGGAATTATGAAGCTAACACTGTATATTTGAAAGTAATGAGTAATATACTGTAAAAGTGGACATTTTCGCGGCACATTCATTTTTGCGCTTTTCGTGCGCAACACAGATATTGCGAAAATAAAAACATGTGAACATGTTCTTTTAATGTATAGGTCTGTGTAACAAAACTCAAAATCACGAAATAAAAACAACAGTGTAGTTCAAATTCGGCAAAGCGTGAAAAATTACACACACGGAAATTAACACTTTCACACAGTATCATTTTAAAGCCGATAATCTAAATATTTTCAATTTGGACATTTATCTCCAAATCATAATTTCCCGACTTTATCTGGTTTTCGTGGGAGCAGGTCTCATATACTTAAGATTGCATGTATATCATTCTTCATCCTCGCTCAATAGCCCGGCAACTGAGCTCTCTCAACGGTGGAAACTACACGTATCAGTAAATTGCTTCGTTAGGGGGTGTCTTAAAATGAACAACTACCATGCTTGCCTGGAGTCTATAATCAATGTAGTTGGGAAAATGTTTCAAAGTGCCAGATAGTTTAGGGGTGGGAATTTCATTGATTTAGTGCTTGGGAATCTTGTCACAATCTTTGCATGCATATAAAGCAAAGCAATTATGCTGAAAGCATGTTTAACCCATTTCTGTAGCAACACTTATTTGGTTAAGCTTATGGGGTGCATATATTCTTGAAAGTGAAGTACTCTGTTTATTTTGAAAGTTAGTCAAGATTTAATTTGTATATTTGTGGCCTTATACCCAAGGAGATGAGGTTGGAGCATAGACTAATAATAAATAGATGTTGCACCAACTGGCAAAGTCCATCATCATCTGTTAATGAGGGCAATCATTCCATGAAGCACAAGAGATGGAAAGTACAGCATCCACACTGTGCCTGTTATGACACATCTTTTAAAGTGCAGTTTTTATTTTTTTTAAAAGGCACACAATAGAGGCCCTGCATGAAATTATCGATTGGCTCCAAACAAAGGATTTGAGCCGGTGTCCTTCACCGTAGTTATGGTGGAGTGCAGTCCATTCAATCAAATGTTGTCATCAACCTATTTGATCGTAGTGCAGGGTTATGTGTGTGAGACGATCTGTCACAGTAGATTGCAATCATGCTTTTGTTGAATGCATTTGAGTAGTCCGCCATATTTACAGGATGATACGTCACATGCAAGGCCTCTGCAAGGCACAGGTGATAGAATGGTCACCCTCATGAATATATTAGAAATCATCCAATACAAAACATAGGGACTTTGGGTACACAGTCTGTGTTTTTAATCACAACTTTTTCAGTTTTTGATCTGATTCGCTGCTCAGAATAGTTTCTCCTTAATTTTCAATTGCTTTTATCACAAAAAATGTTAGGTTTATTCCATAAAGCACAACTCCCATTTAGCTAAAAATGAGATACATTAGGAAATTACAATCATTATTTGGATGAATGCATTTTCAATTACTGTCAAACCATCCATACAAGTAAGTAAGTAAGTAAATAAATAAATAAATTTGTACAAATTGTGCAAATGAGCTCTTTTTCTGCCTCATCTGTTAGCCTAGTTTTGCAGTGATATGCATTCAATCAAATATTTTGTGCTTTAAATAAACACTTCAAAGAAAGAAAGTCCCAACTACGCTTGATTATGTTACAATGTATAATTCTAAATAACATGTACAGGGGTTGATTCAAGGGCCGGGACCAGCCCCTCGAACCAGCCCCCCTATTTTTTTTTTTTTTTTGGGGGGACCTTTTGGCAATTTTAACCCTTGTTGTTGAAATTTTTCTGCTCTTAAGAGGAAACCCCCTTAGCTTCCCCTCCCAAGAATGGTTAATAGAGTCACATTTGATGTCAAATTTGAATGAGTAAAGTGAGCCAGAAAAATCTTTACATGAACGGCCCCTTTAAAAAATCTTACAGCACTTAATGTAAAAACAAATTGAGGTATTTTAATTTTAATTTTAATACTTAAAAGTATTCAATGTACTTGTGCGATTTGAAAAGTTGCATATTCAAACAGATTGCTGAATATACCAGTAAGATTACTCTTTATGAAATTAACATTATCCACTCACCTGAAGTGAATGGTGGTTGGTCAGTATGCGTGTTATCAATTGGTACAAACCAACACTGACCGACCACAGTCTTTTCAATACGGAGAGCATTGGGCTATTCCAGTTAAAATCCATACACCCCTATGTAAGACACAACCTTAATTGCCTACACAGGGAGTGTGAATTTCAAATGGGGTTACCTTAATGGGTGACTCCATTTGAAATCTACACCCCCTGTGTGGGAGATTAAGGTCATGTCTTCCATTGGGTGTATAATGGATTTCTACAGGAATGACCCATCATGTATGGTTGATACCCATTAAAGTCTATCATTTTACACAATAAGTGACACTTTACCTTTTTTCAAATCACACTAAATTTCATTCAGTTTTTAATTTATCGATCATTCCAATTTGTTATTACACAAGTTTGGTATCATACTACAGCCATCAAATGTCTCCACCTGTTCATATCACTTATATTGTTTTGACTTAATTGGTCTCAAATCACTCAATCTAGTGGGGACTCTCTTTTTGTGATGTGTGTAACATTGAAAGTAATCATGGTTTGATCATGATATTCATTAAATCAAAACATGAACATGAGTGCTTTCCAACAGACATGGTGATTATATAAAGAGAACATGTTCAAATATTATTGTTCTGACCTAGTTTTACGCTTTATTTTCGTGATATTTTTTAAATGTATGCAAGCTAATAAAAGGTAAAGGTAAAGGAGACGATCCTGTATAAACAGTGATGGGAGTGCCCATCTCTCTTTCATTGGCGATTGGGTCAGACTCCTCTATATAATGTTGCTACAAGGGGATCGCTACACCTCCTCCACAGCGAGTCTGTTACCTTCCCAGCATTTAAGAATACCGGTACCCATTTATACACCTGGGTGGTGAGGAGTAATCAAGATAAAGTGCCTTACTCAAGGGCACAACACGATGGCGTCACCGGGGCTCGAACCCGCAACCTTCCGATTATGAGTCGGAGCCCGTTCCGCTCGACCACCGTGCTCCCCTTAGATAATATGTGCATGCAAGAATACATCTTTACAAATTTACACAAATGAACATTTTAGCCGATAAGTTAAATGTGTCACAGCTTTCAGGATGGAAACACATTGTCGATTGAGATGGCAAGCCATAAGGGACATTATTTAGTAATGTGCAATCTTAGTTTTCTATTACAGACAAAAACATCTATGGTTACTTGGTTAGATCTCTTCAGGAGGCTAAAAAACACTGATCATGCACGACCATCAATTAAAACATTCAACCAATCAATTTCTGGCAATTTGAACGCAAATTCGACCATGCAGTGGACACCACATTCAGTATACTGTGTCAAATAAAAGCAACACGGTACATGATTGGTACGAACAATCATGTCATGCCACACAATTAATCATGCCATGTCACATGCCCAATTATTCCACGCAACATACTCATCAAATGCGCTGTCACCAACATATGATGTGTTGTTGATTTCCGATCAGAATAGTTTGCTCCAATATAGGGGACTTATATAGGCGTGTACTTACTCTCATGTTTTGTTTATCTGTTTATTTGTTTGTTTACAGGACTAGACGAGAAAGAGAGGCAACTTGAAGCCTTACAACTCCTTACTTATTTACTGCCAACAGCAAGCAGAGATACATTCAGTGCATTACTCACCTTTTTGAAAATAGTGTCTAAACATTCAATGGATGGCGTCGACGACGACGGCAATGAGGTACGTTTGTTGCGTGTGGGCGTTTGTTTTCACCTACAAACCACATAGCGAACTGTGGACGTCCACGGTCGTAAGACAATGGCAGAGAGTGCTATACAGGATAACTTTGCATATGTACTAGGGTCCTCTATCGTAGGTGTAATACCAGGTACACGTTAGCGGTGAAATATCACAGAAGTCCACGTTTGGATTACGATATGTCTGTGTGTGTGGGTCCACGGTTTCACACTGTTAACAACCACGCACACACACAATATGGGTACACAGTTGTTGGTGAAAACGTAGGGGGGTGTGTGTATGTTTGTTTATGGGCATGTATTTGAAGAAGGGCGTAGCAAATGTCAGATCTCATTTCATTTTGAAAATATATCAAACAAAAAGATAACAATGGCATGTGCCTACGTGCATCGGGCACCTGAGTTGAACAGAAAGTGTTAAAATTATGCAGATGTTAAGCTTACTTCAGCCTCAGTGTTGTAAGAATTACCTGGGGAATTTCATGAAACTGCAATTGAACCAGGTTTTCGAAAGAGGCTGATGCACAAGTGGGATACATTTATGCATTATTCCACCTGAATTAAACCGAACGCCTGAAGAGTTGTTTTTTCGATCTGTTTATATTGACCATATAATTTCTTTCCGCTGCGATCTAAGAACTTATATTCTGTTGTTGTTAATGTAGGATCCCCAAGTTTATTGGAAAAAAATACATACATAAAATGTGGTATTTTAACCCTAAAATCAATTTATAGGTGTTTTATCGATACTTGTTATATTTTTCTTTGAAATGTGACCCTATTTGAGACATTTCAATATTTACATTTATTTGCATCCATCAAATGGGCTATTCCAGTTGAAATCCATACACCCCCTATGGAAGACATGACCTTAATCTCCCTCAAAGGGAGTGTGAATTTTCATGGTATTGCCTGAATGGGTGACTCCATTTGAAATCTACACCCCCTGTGTGGGAGATTAAGGTCATGTCTGCCATAGGGGGTGTATGGATTTCAACTGGAATAGCACAATGCCTGGTTGGCAACTTATATTTTAAGGCATTTCATTATATTTTTTGTAATCATTTCAATGACTTCATATTCTAGAAAATTATTGAATTACTGAATTATTTCTCAATTATTGGAAAATTAAAACAGCAAAAGCAAAACCCTTTTAAACATCAAACTCTTCAAAAACATATTAAATGAGATAGTTTTCTCAATCCCACAAAATTTTCATAGATTATTTAGCAATAGAAAACCATAGAGCATATCAAAACATTGAGTGTGATAATATTTTGATAGAAACATAAGTGCTTACACTTAGAATTTTAATTCCAGATTTGCACGTATTTGGACACAAAATATGTTGTCATGGAGATTTGAATGAGGTCTTTTGTTGTTGATACATTAATCCATGATGTACGATTTCCATCCAATTTTAATTTTAATTATCTTATTCTTTACTCAAAAAGCTGAAATAATATTATTAGTAATACACTGCAAAAATGCTGTCTGAAACTTTTAACAACCAGGGTTGTTCATTAGACGGAGGCGCCGTATTTAGCGTTAGCTTTGGATATTCAATTATTTTGTTTATTTTTCACCTGACTGGGTGGAAAATAAACAAAATAAATACGTTACATACGACGCCTCTGCTCAAACAACATAACAAGTAATATGATATCCCACACAGGGGGTGTAGATTTCAAATCAACTCACCCTTTCAGTTAACCTCACTTGAATGTCACACCCCCTGTGTGGAAGATTAAGGTCATGTCTTCCACAGGGGGTGTGTGGATATCAATGGAATAGTTCTATGTCTTGCTCCTAGGAAAGTATAGGCCTATTAATTATTCCAATGTGTTGATAACAAACACTGTATATTGCTACTAAAATATCATAGCAGTCCACTTTTTGTAATGATTTCTCCCATCTTACAAATCAGCATTTGGTGTGTCTTTGTTAGGATGCAGGGATACAACTACACCACCCTATCCCTCAAAAAATGTCCAAGAAGATCCAACTTCAAAAGAAAAGTTAACAAAGTGACAATTTAAACTCTTCAAAACAGCCCCAAAAGTCCAATTTTAGGTTGGTGATGGTCCTTTTTTTTGTTGACATGTAAGTCATTTTGGGGGGGGGGGGAAGGTCTGCATTATGGTAATTCTATCCCCCTTGGAAAAAATGTTGATCAGATGTTAGCATGATGCATTGAAAAAACAAACACTTATCCAACCTTATCACACTCCTTCAATGACTTAACATATTATTATAAATTGTTCCTACTTTAAAATGCCAATTTGGTTCCTACAATTTACAATACATATCAATTCAGTTTTTATAGTTCTAAGCAATTTACAAACAATATCACTTCAATTTTATATAGGAACACATGAATCATGTGGCTAGAGTTCAAGTAGTTAAATTTATCAAAAGAAAAAATGAAAACAAGAAGAGTTTTGATGATAAATGTGAGAATCACAACAGAAAAATATGCCATCCCATGATGTATTGTTGAAATTGTGCTAAATTAGGTATGTTCATAAAATTTTGAAGTTTAGTATTTTTAGCTGAAAGTTCTTTCATTTGAAAGAGAATCAAATTACCTAAACAATAAGGGGTCAATCATGTTTCTAGTGCATATACTTTTGAAGTTACAGACAAAAATAGTGTCACCAAATGGTCCAAAATTTTGTGTGTGAAATTGTGACAGCAGGCACATGTACAATGTACTGATTATCACTACATTAATCTCAAGCATCTCACCCTTTATTTGGATGGGTTGGAGATCTCTGTATCTTCATCCATAAAGAATTTAGGGGTCATTTTTGACCATGACATGAAGATGTCCAGTTATGTTGCACATTTGTCCAAAACTTTGAACTGGCAGATTGGTAATATTTGGAGGATTAGGCGATTCCTAAGTTTTGATGCGTGTACCAATGCGGTTAGGACTCTTGTCCTGTCCAAGATTGATTACTGCTCCTCCTTGCTTAATGGCATCTCCCAGAAAAACCTCACCCGCCTACAGCTTCTCCAGAACAAGTGCATAGACTCATTTTCAGAGAACCAAAATATACGCATACTTCTCCTTTGCTTCATAGTCTGCACTGGCTTCCAGTTGCTAAACGTGTCCAGTTCCGCACTCTCGTCCATGTTTATAAGGTTCTTGCTTCATCTACACCTGAATACCTGTCGTCCATCCTTCACACCCGTCATTCTGGGTACTCTTTGCGCTCTACTGCTGCCACTTGTCTTTCCATTCCAAGATCCCACAAGTTGGCTGGTGACAGAGCATTTTCCATCATTGCCCCTGTTCTATGGAATGGCTTGCCTTCCCACATTCGTGACTCTCCCAATGTCCAAACTTTCATTATTATTATTATTATTATTATTACACTACTGTATGTGACCCCAGATGACCTCCTATTCTTTACTGTAAGAAAGCTGTTTTGGATGGTCTTGATTTACAATCAAATTGCTTTTGCGCTTTAACGAGTGTCCACTTGGTGGAACATAGATTGCACTATGTGATAGCTTATGAATCCATTATTATGCCAGTACCAACATAAGTCAACATCACTTAGGTTTTGGTTGTCAAAATTAATTTTTAGTAATTTTTTCCATTGAGCCCCACAGTAAAGCCATTTTTGGACCGTACAGGCACATTCCACTTCCCTATGGACGAATAGCGCCACCTATAGTGTGTGATGTGAGCCTGACTAGCTAAATCAAAAAAGTGCAGTGAGTGGGATATGCAGGCCCGTACATGCAGGATCTTATTTTATTTGGGGGGGGGGGGTGCATCAGCAAAATCATTTATGCACTTAGCTATTTATCTTAAACCAAGCATTTGTTTATGCTATGTGCTGTTTTATAGAGGCTCTGGACGACATGACCTTAATCTTTCACACAGGGAGTGTGAATCTCAATTGGGGTTCCCTGAATGGGTGGTTCCATTTGAAATTCACACTCCCTGTATGGGAGATTAAGGTCATGTCTTCCATAAGGAGTGTATGGATTTCAACTGGAATAGCCCAGTGGATGATGGGATAGCCTGATTTTCTACATAGTGTCAGGATTGAACAGATCTGTGAACAGATCAGGAAGTGCTGCTTCTCTGTGGTGTCAGGTTATTGTGTATTATACACTCAAAGTTGTATTTTTGTAACAAATGATCTGTCAAGTAACACATTGTCTATGATTAATGTCTTGGATATATAAGTAACTTGAAATAAAAGATATGAATGCATGAAAAAAACTGCGGAAGCAAATTAATTTTGATGCATCTTGGTGGCACGTACAATAGAATTATCCTTGAATGTATACTCATTGTTTCATCTTTTATTCTATATATCTGAGATCAATTAAAAAGCTTTTAAACTTGAAAACATTTTTAAAGTGTTAAATAAGACAAAAGCAGTAAATAATCAGAAGGTTGCAGATGAGAGTATAGGGATGATTTTCAGAAAATAAGATTGAGAAGCAACAAACCTGAAAGCAAATATTCTATGTTACACAGTGGTGGCACCATCCATTTTGTTTTCGAGGGGGGGGGGGAAGAAATTTGTTTGAGGGGATTGCCAAAATTGCCTAAAATTTGTAATTTTTGGTCTAAAAGTGATATTTTAACTGGGGGAAGTTGGGGGGGGGAATCCCCCATGCCCCCATTTGGTGCCACAACTGATGTAGCAGAGATAAAAACTCACAATTTCGAGCAAAATAATTTTAAAATGTGATAAGTTTTGTAGTTTTGAAAACATTAGTTTGAAAAGATCAGGGTCAAATTGAGGAACAGTATTACAAGCATAACTGAACTTTTTCATCAGGACTGTTGTTGATAAATAAATGAAGAGATTTCATATTTCGAAACGTCCACAGTGAGTACTGATTTATTGGACTAAAAACATGAAATCTCTTCATTTAAGTATTACAAGCAAGATGACATCAGTGGCATAACTATACTTTCAGGGGGGCAGGCAGATGGGGGTCAAAATATAGATTATCCATTGATTCAACTCATGGGAAGGGGGAAAGCAGGGAGGCAAGGGTTCCAAACAGGGGCATGGAGGAACAGGTTATGCCAATGAATGGTCAAATATTTTCTTGTTCAAAAATGTAAGTGCTAATATAATGCTCAAACCCAGGTTGCAGAAACTGTTATTCTTGACTGCGGTTCTTGTGTCCATCCTTTCCCATGTAGCGTGTTTCTATTGAGCATCCGGAATTTTTCCAGTGAAATTGTTAACCGGGCAATAGCGGAGAATGACGGCTAACGGTCAATTTCTATTGGGGACTGTTATCCGGAAAATGCAAGCAGCCATGGCCCGATCGTCACACTTCGTGACTTTGCCGGAGAAAGGTCATATCTGAGGTCATTGCAAGTCTTGTTGGTTGACGATGGCGATCGTAACTTGTTCACTTTTAATGGGAATTTTAACATGTTAATTCTACCATGATTCTACCTTCAAATGAATCTTGGAAGATAAATCCGTCCATGCTACACAGAAAAGATTAGCCTAGCCTACAAATTACAAAACACGGGCAAGTATGTTGGGCTTACTATCGGCCTACACACACTCTACACCGCGCTGCTATCACTGAACATGCTGAAACCTTCTCGGGCCCTTAGGCCTATCCCTTCAGTTGTCCACACAAAAAGAGGATTCAGCCAAGATTTCTGATTTATTAATAATCTATACCTTAATTTATGCCTCTTTTAACAATGTTTAAAAATATTTGTACGTCAGATTAGTTAGCTCAGCTCCAAACACACACAGCTGATGAAATGGTAAACAAAACAGAACACACGTTGCAATCACATGACCGTGTCAATTTCCAATTTCTCTCCTGTAAGCGCAGTCTGTCGGAACAATGTCAGTTTACATTGGCGTTATCCGGATAATTTCTCCGGCATTATCCTACTAAAAGTAGGATAAATTCCCCGGAAAACTCTCGCCGCTATTATCCAGAGAATAGCGGAGAAGGTCAGTTTCTATTGGGCAAAGTTAATCTCTTAGCCGTTGTTTTTTTTGGATAATGGCCCCAATAGAAACACGCTAAGAATGAAGCATAGCCTAATAATTACATTATATTTTTTGTTTGCATTGCAGTTTACGGGTAACAAAATGGATATCCATAATTTAGCAACTCTTTTTGGTCCAAACATCTTAAGGAAGACAAAAGGTGGGCAAGACTCCAAGGACCTCCATGGTGAAGCCTCAGATTATGTGGAAGAAAGCAGAGATGTCATCGGCGTTGTAGAGAAACTTATAGATTTTAATGATCAATTATTTCAGGTAAGTAATAACTCTGGTTACAATCTCACACTCTAAGAAATGAAGGACTTTTTTGTCTTCTTAAGGCTGGGATCACATAGAAGTATACGGTATTCACTATACGAAATAGGCTCATACGATCAGACTGAGTTTACATAGTATACTCCTATGTGAACTCAGCCTGATCAAATGAGCGTATTTCATATAGCGAATACCGTATACTTCTATGTGATCGCAGCCTTATAGAACTCCTTCTAGAAAGAACCAAATAGGTTCTGGTAGCCTTTTGGTTTTTTTTTAACTTTACAGAACATTATTTTACAGAATAGTTTAGAGCCTTTTTATGTCCACAACTTTCTAAACTATTCTAAGAGGGTTTATGGTAATCTAAAAAGGTCCTTTTAAGGAACATTAAAGGTTCTGAAGACTGAAAGTAAATTAAATTAAACTTCAACACTACTTGTTTATTTTCGGGAGCGCTTTTGAGGAACTTCCTCGATGTTGTTGGCTCTGATGTATTTCTTGGAAATGGGTAGAGACCAACCTGATCACAGTTCTGAAGACTTGGTTTGATTCTGGATTTTTGCTGTTAATGGACTTTTGGATAATAATAAATAATGAAAAACATATGCATTTGTTTTCGGAAAATATGTGACAGGAAACTCATCATCAAGTGTGAAGGGCCTTATGCTGTTTTCCTTGTGCATAGTTAGATGACGACCATACCCAGCAAACACAAAAATGTTCTTAAAACATTTGTTAAAAATAATTTAATAACATTTAAATGTCGGGTTATTAAAGGTCATGAAATATTTTTTATAACGTTATTGCAAAATATTTTAGGCAAACATTTTTGCAAAATGTTTTGTCAACACTTTTAAGTGTTATTTAAAAATAACATTCTGTTTAGAATGTTTTTTGCATCAAGTTTTCAAAAATGTTTTTTGAATGTTAATATTAAAACGTTTTTATACCCTTTATATAACCTGACATTTAAACATTTTCTGTAAAATGTTTTGTGGTTGCTGGGATAATTTTCTTTGAAAATGATGGTGTAACAATCTGAATAGCCACTTAAAAGTTGCAATTTCTCTTCTCTCCCCCAAATTGGAAATTTGCCCCTGACCACTGTGCATAGTGTAATTCACAACAGCATGTTGAGATCCATTTGATAAGTGATGGGTTATAAATCCTAAAATTGATTCAATTGATACCAATTGAAACTTAAGATTTTAAGTACAAAATTACAGAGATGACTGAACACGATGTGATGCAAAATGAAATATTTTAAAATATTCTGTATATAAATGAAACTTGAAGCACCCAGCAAACACAAAATGTTTTACAGAAAATAAAATAGCAGGTTATTAAAAGGTATAAAATGTTTTAATAACATTCAGAAAACATTTTTGAAAACTGGAAGATATTCTCGGGGAGGGGGGGGGCTGTAATGTCAGTGTTT
Organism: Amphiura filiformis; assembly: GCF_039555335.1. NCBI lineage: Eukaryota > Metazoa > Echinodermata > Ophiuroidea > Amphilepidida > Amphiuridae > Amphiura > Amphiura filiformis. Next base: position 1,284,686 of record NC_092636.1, read on the forward strand.
TCATTTCTTGAGCTATTTCTTTGGGGCTGACAGGGTATAGGTAAACTGAGATGCAAACTGTCAATGAATGAGCAATCTGGGGTCTTTTTCCAACAAACACAAAAATATGTTTGAAATGTTATAAACATGTTATAAAAAGTATGCAAATTTGAACCTAATACCTATATAGATTTATATCTTCCGCTCTTCTCCAGCGTACCTCTGTGGCTCAGTTGGCTAGAGCGTCGTGCTAATATTACAAAGGTTGCCGGTTTGAATCTGGCCAGATGCACTGGGGTTTTTCAACGTTTATATGCGCTGGCTGCTCTGGTTAAAGGTTAAAATTTGTTCATGTTATAAAACATTTGCGGATTTAATAAAATTTAAATGTCAGGTTATATAAAGGGCATGAAAATGTTTGTTATTAAAACATTTTATACCCTTCATATACCCTTTAAATAACTTGACATATATATGTTTTTTGTGTTTGCTAAAATTGTCCAAATCAGAGGTATTTCAACATTCTGTTTTGGAAAACTTCAGGGGTCTAAAAATAGTCTGAAAAACATTGGTTCAAAGGTTGAAATACTTTCAAAATTGTGAAATTGTGGTTGCAACTCAAAATTCAAAATGCAAGTTCTTCCAAACATCAGAGTTTCTTCACCTTTCTAGTGACGTCTTTTTGTATGTGCGTTGTTCTTTCTACCGCACATATTAAGTGTTTGACCAAACTAAATGTCAAAGTTGGTTCTACAATTTCAACATTTAAGGTTAGCGTGACTTTAAAGAAGCCAGTGGAATTAAACAGTGTGACCTAGCTCTAACACATTGGGGAACCAAATCTGCTTCAATGTATACTAGAACAGAGACCAGATCTGCATTAAGGTCAGAGCCGTAGCCAGGGGTTGCGGTGTGCAACGCACACCCCAAATTTGCAAAAGTATACAAAAATTCCCAAAATTTAAGAATTTGCAAGCATAGCGATCCAAAAAATTGGATTTTAAAGCTTTTTTGGTCGAAGAAAGTCCACTTTACACTTGGAAAAAGGTCCACTTTTTCAAAATCAGCACCCCCCCCCCACAAAAAATCCTGACTACGGGCCTGATTAAGGTGCATCAATGTATACCACATTGGAGACCAGATCTGCATTAGCGTGGTGCATTAATGTATCCCACATTGTAGACAGATCTGCATTCAGGTGCATCAATGTATACTATATTGGAGACCAGATTAACATTTCATATTGCCTAGGACTCTCCTATCTCAAAATACTTCACATAAAAGGAAGAAGATCAATGTTAAGGGGCATCAATGTATACCATGTTGCATACAAGATGTGCATTACTGTGCATCAAAAATATACCACATTGGAGACCAGATCTGCATTATGTGCATCAATGTATACCACATTGGAGCCCGCATTGGAGACCAGATCTGTAAGGCCCCATATCCATAGGCTGTTCCTTGTGGCGTGTGCCCTTGTTCGTGTTCACTTGTTCCCATGTGACCTGCCACACAGACAACTGAACCTTTGTTTTGCTTAGTGGCCGTAAAGCAAAACAAAGGTTCAGTTGTCTGTGTGGTAGGTCACATGGGAAAAAGTGAACATGGAACAAGGGCACACGCCACAAGGGAACAGCCTATGGATATGGGGCCTTAGGTATATCGAAGATATACTACCATGCTGATATTGCATTTACATGGGCATATCCTATGATTCTGCATGGAGGATTCTATATTATGTGGTGATGCGTAAGTTACGATGAGTGTGTCAGGGCGAGTCAAAACCGACGCACCAGCAGATAGGCTGATGGTTACTATACTGGCTATTGATGCTTGCACTGCTTGCAGTTTTGCTGTGACTAGAGCTAAAGTTTCTGTTATTTATTGTACCAGTTTCCAGAGTGTTATCTTGATTTCATACTGATGCCATGTTATGATGAAGACAGCATAATTGTCATCCCACAGTATGTCATACTACATTAATGGTCCAATCTTAATGGCCAGTTATATTGCATTTTGAAAGCGATGTCGCAACATGCATAATGTATGATCAGGTCTGATGTATGCTCTTGCTCAAACACCAGGTACTTATCATGCCTAATAATTTAGTTCACTTTGATCTTCTTCCTTTTATGTGAAGTATTTTGAGATAGGAGAGTCCAGGCAATATACATATGAAATGTTAATGTAATAAAAGAAATCATCCTTTTGCAACACCTTATTTGTTTGACTTTGATGAGAAAAAAATCTTTTCAAATTTAAGATTGTGATGATTTTAGGATTTTCTTTTCAAATCGCCATAGCAACTAGGTGATGTCAATCTCCTCGCTAAATGCATCGCATCCATTTAGACGGATTATTTTTTTCAACTTTTTGAAAAATAACAATTTATGCATGATTTATTTCCTGCACTTTCAAGATTGTCAAAATTTATTATTGTTTTTAATATCATACATAACCTTTCAGATTTGACCAGAGCACCAAAGTAATATATTTGTAAGTTATAATTTCACACTAACATAAAACCGTACTCGAAAGAAACACTAAATTTTCCTAAAAATATAAGCAAACATTAAATCAGGAATCTTTTCCATTTATTAGGCATTGAACTGAGTTTGACAATGGATTAGGACAAGGTGTTTACACATCCTAGCGATAACCGGTGCATTATATGTCGATAAGACTACGCCATGTATAAGCTTGTTATGCACTCAACGCCAAATTTGTCTATGGATTTTTTTCTAAATGTATTGAATTTTTGTAGTTTTTTTTATCATCATGCGGTAATATTCATTATGCATGTTTTACTCCAGCTTAAATAACAAGCAGTTACAAAATGTGCTAACACAGGTTGACTTGTTTGCTTGCATAATTACTGTTTGTGAAAATACTGAACTTACAAAAACCTTTTTTCCATGATTGAAAAACACTTTAATGAAACTACCCCTATTTCAAAAGGAGTTGGGAAATCCTTATTTTCAGGAGACGGGGGGCTTCCCAAACCTTGGTTGCCTCTCCCCATCAGTGAAAATCACTGAAAATTCCATTATTTTTGGCAAAAATAACACATTTTTAGACAAATTGACAGAATGTTGCACTCACTCCTGAAAAATTTCTGTATTATGAAGAGAGGTTCCTTGCTTTACAGTTTAAAGACTTATTACTCTTGCTCATTGACACCTCTGTTTGAGAGTATCATTGATTACCGTAGATCAGTTGAAAGCAGATGGGCCAACTGCATTTTTACATGATGAGCATAAAACCAGGTGCGGGCCACGAGATGGGGGGCGAGTTTGCCTGGTCCCCTCTTACCCAAAAAAAGGAAAGGAAAGGAGAGAAAAGGAGAGAAAAGAGAAGAAAAATAGTGTCCCTCAGACATCCCCTGCATCTCACAAGCGCTTTGCACCCATCAAATATGGGATCTTTGGGTGACAGAGCATGTGCTAGTAATGGGTCTTTTGGGTGACAGCGATGGTGAAAAAGGGGGTCTTAACAGCCCTACATACGCGTCACCTCCAAAGTGGGAGTGCCCTCCCCCCGGATTTCAGCACATCACATCAAAGCTCCCATTCCTTTTTTAAAGGAATTTTTATTTAAATTCTATAATGTTTTCTCAATTAGGGCCCCCTTCTGACTGCTCTAGATCCACCACTGCATATAACTATGACATTCTTGACATTTCTAATCCTGTATGGTAGATATTCAAGTTTATTAGAATTAACTTTAGGGGTGTGGTCCAATCTTTTCATGTTCTGCTAAGACATTAAGACCTAAAGATAACATGTTTCCTAATTTTGAGTATTAGTGCTCTAATTGGTTTTGATATGAGAAGCAACAATGCCCCATAGGATAATATACTGCGCCAACAAAGTATCCTTACACTTGGAAAAATAATTACAAATTCAAAACTGGACCATATTGGGGTTGATTTGTTTTTTTATTAGATGTGCTATCTAATCCGGTACATTTTGACACCCCATTGAATCCAATGTGACTTCAAGAAGCAAAGTTACAAGCATTTGATTAGACGAAGGTCCAGTTTTAAAAGTGACAAGCTGGTCTATTCAAAACTCCACGGACTAGACATCTGGTTTGAGAGTGGTGAATGGCTAATTTGTACGTGCCTTTAATTCAAAACAAAAGGAACAAAAGAAAACTGAAACAAAAGAGCTGACAAATAAAATGAAAGTTATGAAAAGTACAGAGAAGTAAAAACTGAATACAATTGCTTTAAATAAAGATTCATTGAAGAAAATGTTTTGTCTCTTTGTTGGAATCTTTGTTGGAATCTTTTTGTGCCTTGTATAGGCCAGTTTGTCACTTTTAAAACTGGACCTTAATAATGGGCAGGATTAGATAGTGCATCTATTAAAAAACCAAATTTACCTCAATATGGTTCAGTTGTGAAATTGTGATTATTTGTCCAAGTGTAAGGATACTTTTTTAATGCAGTATATATTATACTTCCAGTGTGGTTACCACAATCCACCATGTTTTTTGTTCACAATGCCCCATAGGATAATACATACACTTCCGGTGTAGTTACCACAATTCACTGTGTTTTGTTCTCGTATACCAGTGGTATACAAGTGGTACGCATGCTCGTCCCCAAAAACATCGAAAATGGGTTGATATTTGGCCTTGTGGCAGCGCCAACGCTTTTTTTAAAAAAAAAAAAAAAGGGTGCTTTTCAGGTAAAGTTTTGACATTAGGGTATCTTTTTTTCAATTTCAATGGATTTGTTTTAGAGTTTATGCCATTTAGGTGTCCATTTTAGTTTCTTACGACGAATTACGCCATATTTTAGGGTAAGATTTTCAGAGCCATACGCCAATAAGGGATGAAATTTTTCTACACTGATTACGCCATTTAGGGTCCATTTTTGAGGTGCTGGGACGAGCATGCATACCACTTTGGTAAGCTAGACTAAAAAATGAACATATTAATAAAAAAAATATTGAAATGTACCTTTAATAAGATGATAAACTTGTAGATGATAAAAGAAGCCATTCTGTTGTTGTAAGGTGATGATGGATGCATGGGCGACACTTCCGTTTCGCACTAATGGGAAGCATGAAGCAACATGTTGCTTTATTGGCAGTAAAGAAATCAAGAAAACATTACTATATCATGAGGATAAAGAAAACATTACAATCAATAATACAAGATTGCAACATGTCGCATTCGCATGTGAGAAGTTTTTGACATAAAAGCATGTTAAATTTAGAGCACTGTAACTGCATAATCCATTTTTGGTGTGCTAGCGTCTGTGACATGATCAAGGGGATTCAGTCGGATGTCGCTAATATTGTTTTTGAGATATTTGCAAAAATAGAGTTCAAATTCTTTTGTTTTATATTGTTTTCAGCCATTGATAAATTGCTCATAACTTGGTAACCAGATGTCCGATTTTGATGGGGTTTGCATCAAACTGCCCTAAAATGATGTAAAAAACTTCTAGTTGAAATTGCCTACATGTGACTCATTCCCCTTGATCATGTCATATTTTAGGTTATGCAAAATGTGCCTCAGTGTTTTCTATCACACGTCCAAAATATAGCCCAGCAAAATGAACTAGGAAAATAATCCCAAGTTATTTGTTAGCAGTTGTGCCTATAAAAAAAGAATGAAATCTATCAACCAAATATGAATTCAAACATGATATACATAATACCATTATCACATTGACCAAATTAAAAATGGATGGCTGTCCATAGCCAAATAAGTCAATAGGGTATAAAGGGGGAGGTTGGACAGTTAGATTGTTCTTAAAGAGAATTACATGTAGGTATATAGTAGCTAATATTAAAGATATTCATGTTCTAAGCTATTTAGAATTGTCAATTTAAGCATTATTGCATTCAAACTATAGAATTTTCACAAGAGGGAAATAAAAAACCCTTTTAAATGAAAACCAAAATTAGGGTCAGTAAAAACTGTTTTGCCACGTTTCAAAATTCTGATAGCAGTCGGTTTCTTCTGATATCCAGATGATGTGCTTTTGGCATCACTTTCGTGTAATGGTGGTCTATTAGAAAAGCTTTCAAAATGATTGATGTGATGCCTGGGCTTATCTCCCAAGTATATGGAATTAAGAGAAGCATATGAAACCAATAGCTACCAATGTGCACATTGTAAGCCAATATGTCTAATGATACCAAAATCATGCATCTGTGACCAACTTCAAGTTAATAAATGATAGTCTGGTGTCCATAATTAATGTATCCAATTATCTCAGCAACCAATTAATCATGGGACACACATAAATTGGAATATTACATGCCTGTACCCTTTAAGGGAACTGGAATGAGTGTTTTGAGCGTTTCGACAGTATTTTTTGTGGGACATGGGAGCACATCAGACCCATCGAATTGCATTCTGAATACGAAGAATGTCTTTCTGATATCAAATAATTTTCATTTTATGAAAATCACGATATAATACAAATTTTATGACAAATTAATAAAATTTGATATTTTTCACATTTTTGAGATATAACAGTCCTCGAAGTAAATTTTATAAATTTAATGATATATTTTTTGACCCTCCTAAGGGGGGCCCTGAAAAAATGACCACAAATTTTCCTGAAAAAACTTGAGTTTATATGCTTTTCTATGGGGTTGACCCATAATTTAATGTCAAAAGGGGGGGCCCTAAAATTTTCGAGGTCTGTAAAGGGGGCGCCCGAAAAATTTTCGCGATTAAATTTTTTTGCATCAGGCCCCCCTTACAAGTGTTTGTGAACGGTCCCTAATAAAAAGAAAAATTTCTGTTGTTTATCAGCTTTTATCGTCTAAGTTGTATAACATGACACACTATTGTAACCATCGCTACCATTTGTTTACCTCCCCAGGTACCAGGCGAACTACTGGACAATGTGCTGAGAATAACGCATGAAATTGATCCCGAAGCCTTGGATTATTTAATCAACTTGAGGGCAGCAGCCGCTGCAACTGCTGCCAGTAAACAAGGGTAGGTGTCACAAAGTTTTGCATGGATAATTTGTTATTAGACAACATTTCAGACTATGTCCGATATTAATGTTAGATGACTAGTGTTGTGTTTTCCTTTGTCAGTCTTAAGGGTATTGTTGGCATGCATAGAATGGCTATTTTTCATCAAAGAAGGGATGATAATTGACTTTCAAGTGGCCAATTTGTTATCGTGTCAGAATTGTAAAGCTACATGATCATGCCGGATTATATTTATCATGTATATGATTTGATGAACAAGAATTGCCCAGAGCTAGCAAATATTTTCAATTTGGACTTTATGAGCGTACATGTATACAAACAGGCCCGTAGGCAGGATTTCATTTGGGGATGCTGATTTTGAAGAAATGGACTTTTTATGCCTCCACCGCGAGGCATACTGTTTTTGCAATGTCCGTCCTTCCGTCCGGATGCTGTTTCTCAGGCATGGATGGGCGGATTGACTTCAGATTTTCAGTATAGGTGGGTCATGGTCAAAAACTCTGGCTACTTTTTTTTTGGGTGGGGTTCAAGGTCATATACTGAGGTCAAAGGTCATTTGAGGTCAAATTACTAAATATTGTCTTATGGGCATGAAACTTGGTGGGTACAGTCAACATTTAGAAGGTTTTTTTGGAAGGTCATTTTGGGGTCATCCAGGGTCACCCATGGGTCATCTAAGGTCAAATTACTAAAAACTGTCGTATGGGCATGAAACTTGGTGGGTACAGTCAACATTTAGAGCCAAAGTTTTGGAAGGTCATTTCGGGGTCATCTGAGGTCACCCAGGGTCATCTGAGTTCAAATTACTAAAAATTGTCATATGGGCATGAAACTTGGTAGGTATAGTCAACATTTAGAGCCAAATTTTGGATGGTCATATCGGGTCACCAAGGGGTCATCTAAGGTCAAATCGATAAAATTGGTTGTATGGGCATGAAGCGCGCTTCAGACTCTGTATTGTACGTACAATATTGTATGTACAATACTTTTCGTGACGTCAAAAAGTATTACACATGCAATAAATAGTATGTACCGGGAAAATATATATTGTGCTACAATCATTGGTTGCTTAATTGATAGGTAGTTGCCAAATTTCTAAGAGTGGTAAATTTAGTGAGTGTTCGTGCACAGAATGATGAACATCTTTTTATGTCTTTTTGTATTCAACTGTACTTAATATTAAAAGGCCTATTAATACTAACGATATTAATAATATTAAAATTGTAATAATAATATAAATGGCTTATTCAGTTCTTATTTATTTATTTATAGATTTATTTATTTAGGCCTATTTGTTTATTTATTTATTTATTTGTTTATTTATTTATTGATTCATTGGTTGATTGATATTAATATTAAAAGGCCTATTAATACTAACGATATTAATAATATTAAAATTGTAATAATAATATAAATGGCACATTCAGTTCTTATTTATTTATTTATAGATTTATTTATTTAGGCCTTTTTGTTTATTTATTTATTTGTTTATTTATTGATTGATTGATTACTGATTGATTAATTGATTTAGCGATTCATTTATACTGACATTTAGTCATATATTGATTTAGTCAGTTTCTTAAGTATTATTTGTAGGCCTATGTATTTATTCTGGTTTTGATTTGATTGATACTGATATTTTTATTGTTTTTTAAAGTTTTGGCATATAACATTATACATTAAAACACGTTGTGTTATGAATTTGCAACAGCTTTTTACATGTTGATATCGTTGAGGCATGTTATGATGGTGTATGTTATAGACCTACTTATGATCATCCCAATACATCCATAAACGTGTTAATGTGAAACGAGATTGCTTGAAATATATATTTCATAGTTGAAAGAGTTTCAACTATACGAACATAATTCTGAAATATGTCTCTCTGATTGGTTGATTGTCAAGAGGATTACGGCATCCTCAAAGCCTCTTGCTGTAATTCTCTAATCGATATCTATTATAGGACCGATCTTTTTAAATCCATACAACCGTGTCAAATGAAATAGTCTCGGATCATAGTTTGTGGACGATACAACATTGATACGTCAGATTTCAGAATTGTATCAAAAATAGGCACAAATCACATTGAACATGTTGAATGCTGGCAAAAGTAGATAAAATAACTATGGGTCGAATTTACATTAATCAGTGTCCTGGGCCAGGATAACATTTAGGACTCCTTCGCATTCTAAAACAATACTTTGAACACCAAATGTCCTTGCTTTCATTTTCTCAGTGTAATTAATTTCTTTGTCCACTGGCTCTGTGGTAAATCCGGTATTGCCAAATATTTATCGTCCATTACCCGTGTTAATCTATTTATTTATTAAAATGCACCATCTATTAAATTCCTGTAATACAATGTATAGGCCTAGTGTATTTGATAACAAATTTGTTTTTATATTCTATTGGAATTTGGGTGCCATTACACGATTTCATATAAAATATGTTTGGGCATGGCGGAATTAGTATATGATTAAAGATAAACATACTCTTAGGCCCACCTTTTTTAATGTTTGTACATTATTAATATTAATATTTATGTACAAAATGCAAACGAATGTATATATATTTGATTGTTTTGTAAACATTAAATTTGATGTTTACTCATAATTATGTCTGGAAAGTCAGGGAAAAACTAAGGAGCATCGGGTATTTAGTTTCCTGGGAAAGTGGATCAGATGAGCAGTGAGTAAAAGCATTCGCCCTAAATCTTTATTTGATTTTTATTTTTTTATTAATTTATTAGGCCTACTGGTAAAGTGCAGAAAAAACCTCAAAACGCACTCTAGGATTTTTCATCAGCAGCAGTAGAAATTTATCTTGCATAGATTTTCTGGTGTCCTCGCTGATTTAGCAAACAATGAACCGTCAGGGTTATAGCGCGTTATTTAATCTGATTCAACTAGTTGTGGCACGTATATTTATTGCACGTGTAATACTTTTTGATCGTCATTTAAAAGTATTGTACATACAATATTGTACATACAATACGGAGTCTGAAGCTCGCTTGAAACTTGGTAAGTACAGTCAACATTTAGAGCCAAATTTTTGGATGGTCATTTCGGGGTCACCCAGGGGTCGTCTAATTGATCAAATTGGTCGTATGGGCATGAAACTTGGTGGGTACAGTTAGCATTTAGAGCCAAATTTTTGGCATGTCATTTTGGAGTCATCCGGAGTCACCCAGAGGTCATCTGAGGTCAAATTACTAAAAATGGATTTGCACACATTTAAATCACCGCATGGTGGAGGCATCCCATTCGACGCCTTGCGTCGAAAACCGTGACGTTTCTAGTTTCCAAGGGGGAGGGGCATTTTTGTGAAGAGTGGACTTTCTTCCCAAAATTTGGACCTTTTTTCTCCAAAAAAGCGTAAAAAACCTACGCTCCTCACAAATTCTGAAATTTTGGGACTTTTTGTATACTTTTCCAAATTGGGGGGGGGGTCTCACCCCCCTGCGTACGGGCCTGTATACAAATAATAATATTTCAACCATTATGTAATGAAACATCCGTGGACAAACATACTTTTTATCATAACAACATCAACAACATATATATTGGTAGAGTTTAAACCGATACACACAACTAAAATTGTTCACTTACGTGAGCTTTCGACACAACGACTCTGTGTCATATATATATATATATATACCCTTTTATATGCACAAAAATTTTTAACAAATTCTGTGTATGATATACAAATAGTGCTATTTTTTCTTAAGGTTAGTTTCATGAATTGAAGCCCAGTTTAATAAGTACACTATTTAAAAACAACATTAGGGCAGAGCTAGGAGGGAACAAGGGTGCATGTCCTAGGTGCTGTCTTTGAGGGTCCCAAAATAGAGATGATTAGTTATCATAATCAGATAATAATATAATAATATAATATAATAATAATTTATATTGATGAATTTATGACTGTTCTCACAACAAAAATGTTCACTTACGTGAGCTTTCGACTATGATGTCGCTAAGCCTTTTTTCAAACTGATGTTATTGATCTTGATGAGTGTCAAATAATAATTTGTTATCAGATGAAATAGACTGTTCATACCCTCTTATTTGCAACATTTTTGACACTTCAGACAGGGGTACCATTCTATACCCTTACCCTGGATGCCACAAAACATATCATTGATGTGGCAGTGATATCAAAGCGTTGTCCCAGGGAGCCACTCAAGTTTCACAGTGTACACATCCGTGACCAGAGATTTTCAAAATATATGCCCAACAGGATTTGCCCTTTTGTGCAAAATAGTACACTTCTTAACAGGGAGTGCAGTTTAGCAACTTTTGCCCCCTAAACACGATTGTACCTGAAAGATACCCCTAAGTAGGATTTGATCTAAAAGGTACCTCCCTTATATGCTAATCAGGTCTACCTGAATCATCAGATATGTAAAAGACATGTGCCTTCAGCAACTTATGTTGCTTATCCTACATCATAAAGTTTTGATATTTATCTCAGTGTGTTGATAAAAAAAGGAAAAGACATCTTTTCAGATTTACATAAATAATAATTTTTTACTGGAACACAGCAGAGCTGATGGGCAGCATTATCCTGTTGACTTCCAAGAGAGCTTCCTCATACAAACCATTATTTCATTACGTGTAGGACCTGGCATTTTTGTTTTTCATATTCAATAACTCCATGGGCATTGCTGGTGCTGGATAAATCAACAACTTCTGTTCTTAAAGAACTATTTTGATTGGTTTAAAGGAGGGCTCTATCATGTATAATACAGGGTGTCCCAGAATGATTTATACCGGGAAAGAAGGAATTTTTAGGTGTGAACGGCATTTCTATTGGTCATATTGTTTTGCATTTTAAGTTTTACATATATTTAGCTTTGTCAGATTTTTTAGATTTAAAAATTGGGCGTTTCTAGTAGAAGTTAGAGAGGATTGCGTAAAAATGGTGAATTCCAAGTTTTGACAAATCAACCTATTTTGAAAATCTGTAAAAGTTATTTGGAAAATGTTATGCAGTATATTTGTTGTGTCCTGTTCTTACTTCTACTAAATAGTCGATATCTATCGTTTATTTATGATGTTATGAAGCAATCCTTGTATGGAATAAGGGATTTGCTATGCTTGAGTGACCTTAAACTATTCTTTATTTGGTGGCAGTTTTGAAGCCAATTATTGCGGTGTGTGAGTTTCATCATTTGAAATGCCGGCAGAGATGGAGTTTTCATAAAAGCATAGAGAAGGTTCGTCCTTAGTGTCATAGCATACATTTATGTCCAAAGTATATTGGCAAACCCACAGCTATATGATGAAGAAGATAAAATTTTACTGCGGAGGATGCTTGAGGGAGTTATATCCTCTGTAATAATGACATTTTTGGATAAAAATTGTGGTAAAAATCACATAAAAAGTATGTTTTTCAACCTAAATATCTGATGTCATATTGAAATGTTTCACTTAATTCCATATCAAGAATTATTTAGCATTGTAAGCTCTACATCTGTGCCAAATTTGGTGTATTTCCTATAAAAGAATGTAGGATTTCTCCAATATATTACACAGTGCGGCTGGACGATGGTAATAAAGGATCCATGTGTTATGATGCCTTTGCACTGTAAATTACACACATGCCGTTTTTGTCCATTTTCAGTAACAGCAATGTCACGCGAAAACGAATCAAGCTATTTCCATGAAAGTCACAGAATAAGTAGGAGACATGTGTGGCATTGTATTGCACTTATTAAGATTAGATACACTGTTGACTATATATTTTGATATTTTGTTCAAACACGGTATAAATCATTCTGGGACACCTTGTACAATTTGAGTCAATCAGAGATATTATAGTAAATATAGTCAGTAGGGCTAAACATTACTTAAAAATCTAAAACCTCTATTTTGATTGGTTATAATACGTGATACGATCAAGCAGGTTGAGTCTCATATCCATCATATTCAATAATGACATTTCTTCATTTTTCTTTACACATTACAATGACTACATTAAATAAATCATACACTATTTTTCGCTCACCTGGGATGTTTTCACTAGTTCGACAAGCATCTTCAGCAGATGGTGATGCTGTGATGGTATCTTGTCTACAATCTACAATATGCCGTCAGCCTTTCGCCATCTTGTGGGTACAAATGATATGCATGTTCATGTGTCAGACACTACGCGTAAGGCGCAGCTTGCCACGCAGCTGTTACCACGCATTGACACAGTGATTTTGCTGTTCACGCATATGGGAGATCGAACGACCATCTCAGTGTGTACCCACAAGATGGTGGCATATGACGTCATGCTGACAGCCTCTATTGGTTTGAGCGGTCATGCAGATCAGATTTGCAAGACCAGTCCTGCACTCAGATTTTTTTGGGGGCGGAGGGGGATTAGATATAGAGTGGGGGAAATATGGGGAGGGGTGATAGTCTAGAGAATGCAAATCTGGCAAAATTTGCTAAAGATTTTCAATGATGTTTTTGTTCAGTGAAGGGGCAACCAAGTTTTTGTTCCCATACCCCCATATCGATTGTGCTGTCACTGAGCAACTCTTTGTCAAAGTGAATATTGTACAGGAGGTTGAGGTAATTAAAATGCTAAATAAACTGACATCTAGGAGATAACGCTGACGGAACTTCGGCCAGGCACAAGTTGCCATACCCAGATGTCTGATTCACAACTTTGATGTATAAAGTGAGGAATGTGTTACTGTCAAGCTTACAAGCTGCGAAGAAATTGATATGCTAGATGTTATAGGAGAAGATCTCAGTCGAGATCGCTGCAGAGATAGTAGTGGTATGATAAATCTATTGTGGAATAGTGTCTTGGTAGATCGCTGCAGAGACTTCCATCTAGGACAGGCACCATAATACAATTTTTTCATGTGTAGGAATAAAATAAAAGGAAACAAAATGAGAGAGAGAAGATAAGATAAATCAGAAAGAGACAGGAAAAACAGATCCGGATAAAAGTTGTGCATCAAGGGTATTGAAGACAAATAGAATGATAAATTAATGTCTGTCTTTTACTGACTTATTAATACATATATTGTACATCCGCTTCTGTCCCCAAATCAAATTATACATTGATGTCTGAGAGTCGGGTACCGCAACAAGGTGCATTAATACCAAGATTGATCGAATATTGAATTTATATCGGCATTTTCTTTCTAAAAATTATGTCCTGAATGAATTAATGGTTAAAATAATGACATGTCTATCAAGACCAATTTCAACCTGATTAATCAACGATTCAATTTCATTATTGTTATCAGTCAACAAAAATGGCTGACATGAATAAGGTGTTTAAAAGCAGACGAGAAATTTTATCGGATGTGTATCTAGGGCCTATGCTCATGTCAGCAGAGAGAGGTAATTAATTAAAATCTATCAAGACTAATTTATTAATCACCAGTAGGATTTAATTGTATCATGAAAAGGAAATGCACTGCCATGAAAATGTTTCTGAAGCCTTTTTTTTTTAATTATTAATTAGTTGTTGCTATAGGCCTAAACGGGGAAGCCATGGTAATTTCAACACATCAAGATTAATTTGACTTCATTTGTGTCAGCAATTGCATTTCATGATTACTATTTATAATGATGTAAAGATGATGCAAGAGGTTGCTTGAAAGCTTATAAGAGACATTTTGTTCTGGGGGGCAAGGCAAGTCTTAAATATTAGGGCAACCAGCATACCTACAGGGGTAGGGCAAGTGGGAGGAAAGATTTCTCACAGGGGCAGCCCCTGGCTATTTCACTGCTGAATATGTGTTTAGAGTTCAGTTGTGATATATGTGCCAAGTGTCATATGCACAAAGTTGAAATAAACCTTTGAAATACTCAATAAATTTGGCCATTTTCCAATAAATGCTAAGGGTACACTGTATTGGTCCCCATCCAATATGGTGGGTTTACCACAGCCTTAATCGCGGAAATAATTGTGGAAGCTTGAAATTCTCCTGGACAAGGAACTTATTGCTAATTGTCTCGTTGTAACCCGTACAAAACTCGGGGAGCTGATCCTGTCTGTGATGGTCTATTGTGGAATGTCTAGGGTGTGCGCTTCTTAGCTGCAAGTCCCTGTATTGATGTTTAATGGTTTATAGAATGATGTGGGGCCGTAGTGGTCAGCGAAAACCTGTAAAGTGTGCTGAGGCTTGTGGATCAATGTCTAGGGTTGTGCCTGTGCATAGTGCACTGTAATAAGTCACTGCTTTTTATACACCTTCCTCGAGTCAATTATGTATCTCTTAATGTTATGATGAGAAGTACATAAAAAGATACCTTTTAGGAAAGGAAATGATGCAAGGAATCCAACTATAAGTATAACAGATTCCTAAAATTAACAACTTTTGAGAAACTCTCAAAATGTGATTTTACTTTACTGACTCGAGGTATACCTATACAGACTATACACATTGAAGTTCATTTCCTGTATCATTAAAATGACCATGACATGAAAAGGATGATTTACTGAAATTTTTCTTGTTATTTATTTGATGCCTGTCAAGATCTATGTATCAACTGAAATCCAATCAGGAATTTTTGATGAATTAAGTTGAAATTGATATTGATAGATTTGTAATTAACTTAAGCTGACGATGTTTGGAGGAGGGACAAATGGAAATAAGTAGTTCATGAGTATATTCCTTTGAAAGAACAAAATTGGCTCAAAAGTTCAATTTATAACAACTATGATAATGTCAAATGCAGGTGTAAAGAAAACATGAATTCCAATTTCCCATAAAAGCACAAGACTGGTCTAAGAGAAAATAATAAATCAAATTTAGTGTAACAAGTACATGATGAAGACACATTTTTGAAAATAGATTGTCAAATTAATCAGTGATTAGGGTAATGAATTTGACATGTGCAATTGATGTTTAATGTTATTGCATCAATTAGCACCTGTCAAATTCAGAGATAACTTTGTCACTGATTAATTTGATAACCAGGCAGGTTCACCCCAGAAGAACTGCTCTGATGGGACTTCCTCTTTAAGGGTAGGCCTCAGTATAAGATATAGAACACAATATGAAAAATTCAGACTACCTACCTTAAAGTTCATTTCCTGTATCATTAAAATGACAAAGATGGTATGAAAAGGATGATCGACTGAAATTTTTCTTTTTTCTTTATTTGATGCCTGTCAAGGTATGTATCAATTGAATTCCAATCAGGAATTTTTGATAAATTAAAAGAAAATTGATATTGATAGATTTGCAATTAACTTCAACTGATGATGTTTGGAGGAGGGAAAAAAATCGGAAATGAGTAGTTGATGAGTATATTCCCTTGAACGAACAATATTGGCTCAAAAGATCAATTTATAACAACTATGACATTATGTAGTCATATGCAGGTGTAAAGAAAACATGAATTCTAATTTTCCTTAAAAGCATAAGAGCAAATAATAAATCAAATTTGATGTAACAAGTACATGATGAAAACACATTTTTTTTATCATGAATACATGACAAACACACCTTCTCAATAGCTATATGTACTATATCACCTATTTGTCTCATTTTTACCATTCTTATGGTGGGTTGCCATTTCTTTATGGTTACCAATGCCTGCAACACCATGTTTCTCTGGCCTGACTAACAAAACCGCTCATATATATGGGGTGAATTTCAGTCATTGCACCACTTGGGATGGCTGCATGCTAGTAGGCTTGGTGCTGTAGTATTTTGCAGTATGCGGGATGGTTAGTATTTTTTAGCATATCAACAAACATTTGTGTTCAAATCAGCAATTTTGTGAAATAAATGAGGAAGCAGATCTTACAATGTACCTTTAAATGCTACATGTAAGTTGATATAGACCAGAGAACAACAAACCCTGTTGAAGTTGAATATAAAATAGACAATGTTACTCCAAAACACAACTTGAGTCTTAAGAGAGTAGTTATGTATAATGTATGTAGCAGACTGGTAAAGCAACAGTGTGACTGCCCTAGGGATATCATAGGAAGGGATACAATAATAAGGTTAAAATGACAGCACTCCGTATTGAATAAAGGACGGATGAAGGAGAGTGAGGGAGGAGAGGAGAGAATGAAGAAAAAAGAAGAAGAGAGGAGAGAATGAAGAAAAAAGAAGAAGAAAGGAGATAATGTAAGGATAAAAGAAAAGATGAAAAGAGAAAGGAAATTTGATAGAAAAAAGAGAAAGCAGCATCGTCTGTGTAAATCCTTTGGGCATCTATATGGACAGGGGTCATTTTTGCCAACAGAAAATGCAACAACATTGTTCACCCCTATTTTTTTCCACCCTCGCCTGAAATTTGGCGAGCTTGGAGGGGAGTACAAATTTTTTTTCTCCTTGCTCATTTTCCTCAAGTAATGGCTTCACTACCAGTTTGTAGTTTTTTGTGGGGGGTGGGAGGGGTGACATTTTCTTGGGGGGGGTGTTGAGTTAGCAAACCAACCTAGGGGGGGGGGGTGAAAGATTTTTAATTAAATCAAAATGCATTTATAAAATATTTCTGTGTTTGCTGGGTACTGGCTTGAAAAGGAGACAGACAAGAATTATGTTGAGTGGAATTGACTGATAGCTAAATGGAGTGCTGTCTGTCTTTATCGTCCTTGCCCATCCAGCTATATAGCAAATTGTAGGATTTTCCCCCATAACATTCAACCCCGCCCAAATGGTGAACATTGCATGTACCTCAGGTGAAACCAATTTAATAGTCTGTATTTTGGTCAAATGAAATCAGTAGATTGCTCATTTCTTAATGGCCATACCAATTCATTGTTTAGAGAGGTGAATTTGTTGAGTGTCTGCATGGCCTAATGCTGCTTCCAGCTTGTTGCACAAATAAATACTTAGAGAAAGTAGATGAGCATACCAGCCACAGAGCCAGCCTTAGGATCAAAATATGGGCCAGCGCTTCAAAATTTCCCCAGGCTGGTTAAAGTTTTTTACTATAATTAAAGGAGTATGATCCGATTTCACCACATAGTATTTTCACCTTGGTTCAGTTGCATAGCCTTGACTTTTTCAGAAGGGAAGGGGTAAAAGGGCGGGGGGCAAGGCAACATTCAAATTTAAGTTGAAACAAAGAGTAAAGACAACATTTTTTTGCGCATTTTTTTGAGCATTTTGTTTTCATTCCACTTTCCACTGGAGTTTTTACACATTTATGTTGATGTTTTATGGCTCCTTAAGGTGGTACTACACCCCTGGCCAATTTTGTGCCTATTTTTGCATTTTTCTCAAAAATTATAGCGCATTGGTGACAAGTAAGATATGTATATGATAGGGGCAAGGACTACAACTACTGCACTGGACATTTTATTTCAGCACAGACAACAGTTGTGGAGTTATACTTATAGTAAAAAATGAGGGAAGACCAATATTTGATCAATAAATCAATAACTACTTATCTTGAGTCACTGAAATTTCAGTGCAGTAACTGGATTCCTTGCCCCTATAATATACATAACTTTTGTTACCAGTGTTTTATTAGTTTTTGAGAAAAATGCAAAAATAGTCACACATTTATCATGGGTGTAGTCCCCTTAAGACCACATTTGGATGGTGATTTATTTTATAGGAGTTAGTCAGTGGTACCATTTTACAGTTTTAGATTCACACCATACACACTCATTCAAACTTATTATTCTTAAAAATAGACACACAAATCAGATACCAAGTCATGAAACATCTGTATGATTAGAAATAGAATAAATTGCTAATAATGTTATTTTGTATTTTGGAATTTTCTTACTACAAAACCCAATTTGTGACATACTTCTCGGAGTGATTGGTAGGCCTATCCCATCATCCTCTCTGGTATGATGGGAGTACATGCTTCATCAGAGAATCAATCTGGATTTTCTATCAAGAATAGAGATGAGGGGGCTACCATTTAAGTCACATGTATGACCCTCTCCAGGATGGAGTTGTGTCACCAGCAGCAGAGAGGGTGATGGGATACCAATCACTCTGAAGAAATATGTCGTCCAAAACATAAAAAACTGTCAGGTCAGAGTAAAATTTTAGTTTTGTAATATGAAAATTCCAAAATGTAATTATCTACCAACCTGATAAATCTCTTCATGAATATTGTTTTGAATGATAACAGGTTAAAGGCTTCGGGATCATTCTGATGCATGATGGGATATATACTTTGATTTCAACGTGAGTGGTAACACTTTGTGTTGTCATCAGCACTACACTCCACTATTTAGGGCACATTACAAGAGTGATTTGCATGAGCACAGCCCTATCAGGACCTGAGTGTGTTTCCACACATGAACAATGGTTAAAGAAACAAACATTGCAAGAGTATTAGAGCAACTCAATAGTGCAACTACTGGGACCCGATTCTTTCCATTCTTTCACACATATAAAGGATAGATCATGAGAAAATGCCAAGATCCAAAAGTAGTAGAAGAGGAAGAATTGGATGGTACCTTCTGGTTGGACTATTGTTGGATGTTATCAAAAGATAAAGTACTGCCAGTTACCATCTTTTTTCACTGCTTTTATATTTGGGGTGGGAGCATACAAAGGTTTTTGAACTTTCGTCACCTGAAGTGAACCATTTTGCCACCAAAATTTTTTTTTTTTTTTATTACCAAAAAGATTATACCAAAAGATAGGATTTGTCACTACAATGTGCCCCTAATATTGTGCTGTTATAATTGTAGTGATGTGATTTTTACCTTTTCTATTTGGTGTTTGTTCACCCAGTCTATGATGTGTAACCATGGTAACATAACTCCCAAGGAGATCAAATTGTATGCTGAATCAATGCATGTGTAGTTCCCCCTATTCTCTTTGACAGTAGGAGGACATCCTTTGAGGTGCAAAAGTATATATATGGTGAGCCAGCGGCATGGCCAAGGGGGCAGCTTCCCCCTGTGAAAAGTCTTGCCCCCCTCCCCCCGCTGTGGGATGGTGCCCACCCCAATGTTTAAGATTTTTAGGCCTTTTTTGTACTTTTTGTATTTTCGTCAATGTTTGCCCACTAAAATTTTCCTTGCCCCCCTGTGGAAAAAGTGCTGGCTACGCCACTGTGGTGAGCATCTTCCCTCTAAGTTGTTACAAGCATCAATGCTAAAGCATCTGGATGTACGTGCAAAGTAATGTAGTTCTTCCATGTTTTGTTGTTAGAGTGAAAACCTATTATATCGCATTCTGCTTTCTGTACCATATGACTGCATTATGACACCTGTTCTTACCTTTCTTATTAAGCAGACACCAGAGACAATTTCTATTTTATTTGACAAAAATGCATCACTTGTTTTTCCAGCCATGTAAATGCCAATATTTCGCACCCGGTTAGTTGTGCCAAACATTCAAATTTACTAGCATTCCAAGTACTTGCAATGCAAAATTATGAAACATGATCTTCATCCATGGCGTTGTCTTTTTAAAGACATTTCTTGTTAAGACTAACTGATTGTTAGTCATGGAGTTTTATTTGGTTCTCTGTGTGACCATGGTGACCCGAGCCTGATTCATGCA
The DNA here is from genome assembly GCF_039555335.1 of Amphiura filiformis. Classification (NCBI taxonomy): domain Eukaryota; kingdom Metazoa; phylum Echinodermata; class Ophiuroidea; order Amphilepidida; family Amphiuridae; genus Amphiura; species Amphiura filiformis. The sequence goes on from NC_092636.1 coordinate 1,305,101, forward strand.
ATGCATCACTTTAGTCCACTGCTGGATGACGTATGTCCCCACCCAGCATGGAGTCTCTGGATGACGTACGTCCCCACCCCTGCAGCATGGAGTCTCTATAGATGTAGTCTTGTTTTGGTGTACCAGTTCACATTTTCTCCCCCCCCCCTGGAATGATGCGATTATGCCCCTTCCTCTTTATCTTTCTGCTTTCCATTGATGCATGGTGCGCAGACATTGAGTACTGTGCTTTCTAGGATCTTGTATCCGTACCTGTCGGAATGACTGTCCGGTTCCATTTCTGTACTTTACATTGTCAATTATATATATCTTGTATTGTTGTCCCCTGTAAGATAGATAAGTTCAGCTTACTCTGTGTTTAATGTTGTGTTTGGTTGTCTTCCTTGCCTAGATTATTTAGTGCATCATTTCAGATAAGTGCATATTACAGAGTCCCCCGACTCCAAATCCTGCAAACAAAAAGTAAACAAACAACAACAAAGAAACAAAAACCAATATCCCCATCCATTGTCAAGTTGACTGTCTGAAATTATGCTTCAAATGACCTTGCCTATTAACTAGGTTTTAGGCTGTTATATGCAATTTTTATACTGATTTGGCAAAAGAAACAAAAATTGGTCCCAAAATGTAGGTTTTAGTCCATTGTATTTTGATAGAGCCAGAGGGGTTCCCATTGTTACCCCTGTGGCTTTTATAGTATTCATTTTAAGTCTATACTAGGGCTGTGGTAGTGGGTGGGTGTCTCCGGCACTCACAACATTATGCCTTATACGTAAAAAAAATAATTATCAAGCACAAATCACATGGTTTTATTTAAAACAAACTCATATTGACCATAAAAATGAATAAAAACATCCGTCTCTCAACACGCGATATTCAAAATTCCGGGCAATCGAAATTGTCGAGTGCAATGACGTCCCAGTATGACATATGAAGCATAATGTTATGATTGCCGGAGACTCCCTTTAATGTTGGGAAAAAAACTTAATAACTCAATAGTACCTACTCACCGGGTGGGTAACAATTTCAGATCACTCTGATCAATCCTAATGTTGGGGCAATGAGTTTTGAAATTGACCTTTTTTAGTTTTATTGTTTTTATGCCTCTACAACAAAGCATACTGTTATGGCAATGTCCGTACCTCCATCTGTACCTATGTACTTTTGAACCTCCGGACGGCTGTGACATGTGCTAAATTATAAATATAATAAATAAGTTCTGTGAACTCAAAACAAGACCAGACTAATAAATGAAGGCTATAGTATACAAATATTGACTGCTATGAGGGCATGGTTAAAATTATGGATGTGCATGGTTGTGATTATGCAGTTTGATCAGGACCTTTACATGACCGTTCCATTTCCATGACCGGTCCATAGTTCATTTTGATGAAGTTAAAACAATGCCCCCACTGTTAACAATCAGATGACAGGAATGGTAAATAGCTATATTGAACTGACTAAAACCCTAGAAGGGGCATAGGTCTGGTTTATGTTTTCAGGGTTAAATTTTGGACAGACAGTTTTGGTGAAAATGATGGGCACTTGACAAATCCTAACTAAGACCCTGATAGATAGGCTCCTGATTGACTTCAGCTTTCTAGGTAGGCCATGGTCAGAAACTCTGGCTACTCTTACTCTGGCATATTCATTATTATGATATTTTTACGCTAAAATACTCTGTTCACCTGGATGCTATATCTTTTGAGTGGATAGGCGGATTGACTTCCGATATTAGGCCACAGTTTTTTAAACATTTTTATTTAAAACAATTATTTCTGTCAAATTTTTTTTTTAAATACATTTTTTTACACATTTAAAATAAAATGCATATCAACATGGAGGCATTGCGGTCAACGCTTTGTGTTCAGAACCATGCTAACCATGAATGGTGAAATTGTAGTTGGAACTGTATTTTTAGTTGCTGAAGAATATTGTCAAGTTTTTCTGTGTGATGATAATCAGCCATTATTTGGCTCTCAGATATCTGTTTGCCAATGTTTCTGATTGTTTCACTACTTTACTGTACTTGCTCATTGAGTAGGTGGAGGAATGGCAAGCTATACACTCTTAGATAAGGCAGCCATTATATATAGGGGTTCTACGGTTGTTTGATGGCATGTAGAACTGTATTCATTTTTAAGCAAAATTGACCAGTGATGGCGCTATTTATCTTAAATCTTGTTTGCATCTTTACAAGGGATAGACACTTGTATAAGGGCATTAAAACATCATAAAAATGAGTAACATAAAGCAAGAAATTGTTTAACTACTTTTTATCATGAAATGAAAGGAATAACTCATTAGGCCTATTTACTAAATTAAATTTAAAATACATGTAAATAGCGCCCTCAATTTTCACACAAACAGTTTATAGGATAAAAATTACCACAAAAAGGCAGAAAAAGATGACAAATTTGATAAAGAAGAGAAAATCTAAGTTAAAAATAGCTACAAAAATATGTGTATATTAGAGTGATAGCTGTTGGTGTTGTAAAGGTCTAAAATGTAAATTATTTCATGATTTGTTAGAAACATTAATAAATGGTCACATCAAACAACCGTGTGTCCAGGACAGCTAGGTTTTGTGGATATTGCCCAAAATGGTTCTTTCTGGCTTTCACAGAACTTTTTCATGTCTAAAATAGTTCTTTCTGGCATTTGCAGAACTTTTGGAGTTCTTTGTAGAACAGCTAAAGAACCTTTTAGGTCATACTTGGAACCCTTTTTTCTAAAATGCTCTGGACATTCCCAAACTTAAACTTTGTGTATGCTTTTGTGCAGCCTATAATATCAATTGCTCTGTAAGAACAAACTCAAAAGAAAGCTTATTCATATATGCTCTGACAAATGATAACAAATCAGATTTTATCTATAGATCTGATCATGGTTTGATTATAAACGGATGTAGTTAGAAATTCATTGCCAAGATTATAAGATGACACTGAATAAGTTCACCTCTATTTCTCCCAGATTTTTAGGATTGATTCTAAAATATCACATGTTATGCATGTGTGATATGAATCAAGACACTTGAATATTCCACAGACAGTCACATGAATAGTTTTATTATAAAATGATAAGGCTATTCAAATTGCTGGGTACTGCAGCTTTTATCAAGATGAGCTGGGACTTCAGCTAGGTACGTTGCTTCTTTTGTTTATAATGGCTCTGAAAAGAGCTGTATATAGAAAGCTGCTCCTTTCAACCTCTCAAGTAATGGGTCTGAAGAAAGCCATTGACTTACATATTGAAGAGCTGCATATAATAGGTTGGTGATTGTCTTCTGAAGAAATGATGGCTCTGGAAAGAGTTGTTTATAATAGGTTTGCCATTGTCTACTGATGAATTTGTGGCTCTGAACAGAGCTGTTTATAATGGGTTGGATATTGTCTACTGAAGATTGGTGGCTCTGAAACGAGCTGTTTATAATGGGTTGGATATTGTCTACTGAAGAATTGATGGCTCTGAAAAGAGTTGTTTATAATGGGTTGGATATTGTCTACTGAAGAACTGGTGGCTTTGAAAAGAGCTGTTTAGAAAATGTTAGCTCTTGTTTACTGCGGAACTGGCTTTGAAAAGAGCTGTTTATAATAGGTTGGATATTGTCTACTGAAGAATTGGTGGCTCTGAAAAGTCATATAGAAAAGATTAGCTCAAAAGATTGTCTACTGAAGAAGAAATTTTAGCTGCAGAAAAGAGTTGTCTAGAATTGGCTGACTCTAGTTTACTTAAAATTGATGGTTCTGAAAAGTTATTGAAATCAATGATCTAAGGCGATCTACTCTTATTTAGAAATTCATTTGCAGTCCATCCTTCACCCATTCTACATAAGTATTCGGTAAAAACGACATGAAATTCACTGGATATGTCACAATCTTATCAGTTATAAGCAAGTCTATTTCGAGTTACATAAAATATTCATGTGTTATATTACTATGTATCAATGTTATAAATCAGATATAATATTAGATATATTTCTAACAAATTATGTGAAATTAAATAAATAATAAAGTTGCTACCTGGATACAGGTATATCTTTATATAGCAGGCTTGGCACACTGTTTCTGATTATAATTCATTATAATTCTTTCATTGAAACCTAAAACAAAATGAAAGTATAATCCTCAAGAGGATTATAAATTGAACAAGAATTCAATAAAAACAAATAAGTTGAGAATTATATTTTGCAATGATCTATAATCTGCATTTGCATTCATTGATCACATGTGCTAGCATCCAGGTACTGATACAGGGTGTCATCTGTCCGGGGCCAAGGGGGAAAAAGAGAAGAAAAGAGAACAGGGAAAGGAGAGGAAAGAGAAAAGAAAGTGGTAAAAAGGAGAGGAGGCATTATTTGGTCCTATGGCCTGGGGGAAGCAAGAGAAGGGCAAGAAAATGAAAGAGGGAAAGAGAACAGGGGAAGGAAAGGAAAGATAAAAATAAACAGGAGAGGAGAGAGGAGGCATTGGTCCTAAGGACTGGGGAGTAGGGAAAGAAAGAGAATCAGATAAAAGAGAACATGGGAAAGGGATGAAAGAGAAGAGAAAGGGGAGAAAATAGTTGGACATCTGTCCAGGCATGGGGAGCAAGAAAAGGGAAAGAAAGAGAGAGACAAAAAAGAATACGGAAAAGAAGAGAAAAGAAAGAGGATATATAGAGAAGCAAAAAAGTAAATTTGATATAGCTGAGCAGTAGGCCAATATCTACAATGAAACTTATTATTATTTTATAGCCAAGTCAAAGCTATTAAAGCTCATTTCTTGTACAAGTGTCTTTTATGGTCAGAAAAAATATCAAACACAATACTCATTTTCAGGCCTGTAGTCAAAAAAAAGTCTGCCAATTTAGTGCATAAAACTAATACAGTGGTAAAACCAGAAAAAGGTCTGAGACTGAGGCAAAACCCTGAAAATGGCAATGTTTGCCCTAAATGCTGTAATGTTTTTGTTTTCTGAATGGATGGGGGAAGGGCGACAACTCTCTAGTCCGAAGGTTCCCTAGTCTGAAGGCTCCTTAGTCCGAAGGTTCGCTAGTCCGAACACGTAATTTACCATTCGCTAGTCCGAATTCTGAAAAAGGTTTGCTAGTCCAAATATCGGGTTCTCTAGTCTGAGGGTTTGCTAGTCCGAATAATAAATAAGGTTCTCTAGTCCGAATATAGAATAAGGCTTGCCAACCCTAACTCTAAACCCTTAACCCTAACACTAACCCTTATTCTATATTAAGACTAGAGAACCTTCAGATTAACAAACTTAATTTGGTTTTCGGACTAGAAAACCTTCGTCCTTCGGACTAGCGACCCTTCTGTCTAGAGAGAAGTCACAGGGGGAAGGAGGGTCCAAGTTTGGGGGAAATGTTCCTGATCAAGGTATATGATTGGAGGTGATGGGGTCAAGTTTTTTGGGGGGATGGACATGATTAGGTTATCTGATTGGAAGATGGGAGAAAAACAAATTTTGGGGAAAATGCTCATGATCAAAGTATACGATTGGAGGTGATTCTCTGCTTCACTCTATGCACCAGAACTACACACAACAGGGTATATCACCACATGCTACATTATTTTTGAGATTCATACTGCATTACTCAGGCCCATACGCAGGGGGGTGCGGGGGACAAATTTCAGAATTTGCGAGCAGTTTTTATGCCTTTTTGGACAAAAAAAGGTCCACATTTTGTCCACTTTTCACAAAATCGCCCCCCTTGGAAAAAAGTCCACTTTTTTCAAAATCAGCACCCCCCAAATGAAATCCTGCGTACGGGCCTGGCATTACTCAACATAATACACTAGACTTCACTACACCACATGCACACCACACCACACCTCACTACACTACACAACAGCGAGTAATATAAATGTGACCATTAAAAGTAGGTTCAATTGTACTTTTAATGAGGACAAGTTTTCATTCAATTCTATTAAATGACTAAAATCTTTCAATATTATGGGATGGAACCAACCTATCCAAATATAACCAATATTGATTTCTCTGGTTTGGAAACCTTGTGCAAAGTCCCATTTGAACATCTCCCTATAGCTGTATTCACCTATCTGATTCCAAGGGGACATGTCTTGGGGTAGCTCCACATGTAATGGAACATGCCACTTTAACCGCCTGAGTACTACCTGCCCATCTAACATTGCCTCTGATTGGTCAATTACATGATATCTTCACTTTAATCACCAATCAGAATGGAGCTTTGCAAATAATTCACCCCAATTTTTTTGTGTGGTGCAATTATTCTAACAATGTTGCTGATTGGTCCAATTGATAATGAAAACTTCTTTTTGGCTAATAGACAGGTAGTTCTCACGGGGTTAAGAACCATTTGAAAACTCTGCTTCCTTCTCCATCATGATAGGTAATTTTACCAAGCCTTTGTGCCAACTAACCTGAGCTCAAAAAGAAACTTATAATTTTTCTTAAAATCCTGTCCATCAAAATGAACCAAAATTACACAAGGGATTACTTCAATACTCTACTCTAAACACATGTCAGTAACCAAGCAGTTGTCCGACTGACACAACAGCAAAATGCACTGACATGGAACAGTTTCCTGGACCATATTCTCAGCCCAATAATTGGTACCCAGCAAAAGAAATCTGTGCGTAGGTGGAATAATGTGGAACAAGACCTGTTTCTTGAAGAAAATGCATGAAAAGCAGAAAGCAGCCCGTTCCACAATATTCCACTATTTGAAAATTATCACCTGTGTAAGGATCTTGACGCATTCTCACTGAATTTTTGTGCTGGGTGCCAATTATTGGGCTGTGAATTTGGTCCAGAAGCTATTCCATGTCAATGCATTTTGTTGTTGTGTCATTTGGTAACTGCTTGGTTACTGACTTGTGTTTAGAGTAGAGCATTAAAATAATCCCTTGTGTAATTTTGGTTCATTTTGATGGATAGGATTTTAAGATATGACCTTGTGAAATGTTATGAAAAGTTTCTTTTTGAGCTCAGTTTATGATGAACAAATCAACTGTGTTGGGTTTTTACTCAATGGTTGAGTTGTCATAGATGACCCAATGTTTAGCAGGAAATACACAGCATTATTACAGTGTAACAGTATTGCCAACATACCCTACAGTCTTTAAAAAAGGTTCCAAAAGCATCTTTATTTGTCCTCTCTCAGGCAAACCCTTTGCTGGTTCTCAAAAGTGACCATAAAAGGAACTTTTGGTCACTCTGAGGAACGTTTTGGTTTTCTAAATAGGCTGCAGATCTTCTAATGGTTCTCTAACAGGTTATTATATTCCAGGAACCTTTTTTTGGTTTAAGTAGAAACCTTTTGGAACCTTTTTTCTGAGAATGTATGTCCAAATAGTTTAGATACTTGATCTTCAAATAAAACCAATTTCCCCTTCTTGCTATGTATAATAAGCATGCATTTAGCTTTTTTGTAGTTATTATTAGATAAAAAAACATATGTATTATAAGTATAATACTTTAGATACGCAATTTAAAGTAAAAAGCCAGTTCCTCTTTTTGCTATTTAAGCTATTTAAGCATGCATGTTTTGTAGTTATAATTATATGAAATTAAGATTTGTTTTTTTGTTTTCCAGGGACAATGACAAAGGCGGTGAAGCAGACTCCTCGTATGCATTCCTACCAGAAGACATGATCCTGACACCTCCAGTTTCGCCTTCTCCTGATGAGCTTCTGCTCCCGTATTCTTTGCGTGGACACGAACAGCGCCTCTTCAGTTCACCCGATGACATGCAGGCAGCCCGTAGTCATCAGGACGATCCTACATTAAGCCATTCACGGAGTGAAGCAAAAGTCAAAGGAAAATCATCTTCGCTACCTCGTTCGTCACCAAGTTGTCACTTTCCTAGTAGCCCGAAAATTGCGCGTTGTGATGACGACGTTGCAGAAGAACTCAATCGACAAGGTATGCATAGCAGACAGAGTAGTGAGGACGATGATTTAATTTGGATGGAACTCCATCCTCCGAGGGCGCTCTCTCCTAGGCATATACGAGGGTTATCAAATGAGAAGCAAATTTTCACTCCTTCGTCACCGAACTCTCAGCGTAGAATCTCGTCCCCAGTGTCCCCACTTGCTACACGGCCGCCAGAGAGACAGCTTAGTTCACCAGCAACATGTACCGAAGGGGGTTTTCTCTCTCCAAAAGGTGATCAAACTACTTACGCAATGAGATTTACATCTCGGAGTCCACGTTTGGTACGCCGGCGACAGATATGGACACATGCGCTGAAATAGATAGGGACGTGAATTTAACCACTGTGTGGGTGCCAAATGCGGAAACTGGTGATAAAGCGAGCCCAGAGGGTGCTATGGATTCTAGTGGGGACTGGAGCTCATCCAGTCCAACACATTCAAGTATAGTGCCCTCTAGAGTAAATCGTGTGCCAATTGCAGCCATGGAGGATTTGGAGGTAGATTCTGCTAGTGATAAATCACCATCTCCTGAACAAGATAAACAGCGAGAAAAATGGAAGCATAAATGGAAAGCTGTTCAAGAAACAAACCCCATGGATGTTGGGCAAGAGACTTTAGTATGAACCTTGACTACCGTGTTGTGCTGCTGCCGGCCATAACATGAGTATCTTGATATTTGTAATATAAGATATAAATATATATCTAAATTGTATTGGTCATTTTGCAGTCTGTCAAAACAAAAATTGTGCAAATTCTGACAAGCTTGATATTTAAAGAAAAATACCAGGCTTCAATGGTTTCTACATAATTTATACTTTTTTCTGTCATGGGTGCCAAAGTATTGTCCTTGTAAGATAATAATAGTTTCCTATATTAGAAGTGGGAAATATTTTTATAGACACTGATGGAGCAACTACTGACAAATACATGTTTTTTTTTTGCATCCACTGATGAGAATATGAAATAACTAACACAAGGTCTGAGGACTGGTTTACATGCTAACTGTTAACCACATGGGCACTATTGCCTTAATAAGAACTATTTTGATTGGTTAAAAGAGTGGAATATCATGTATTGAGCCAATCAGAGATATGGTAAGAATTATAGCCAGTAGGGCTGAAATCTAAAAGCTTTATTTTGATTGGTTACTCAGATGATGATATCATACAATTAACCAATCAGGGGTACTGTAAGAAAGGCTGTAGTGTCCACAGGGTTAAAATATTGCCTGTTGAATGCAAGACAGTTGTAAGTGATGTGTTATTGTAGTACTAAGGGACTGTGCAATAATAATGAGCCTGGGGAAGGTAAAAATGGGGTGGGGGGGGGTAAGAATTTTGGCAATCCAAAAGGGAAGCAAGCAATTTTGGGTTGGTCTAAAAAGGCTTAGAAAACCAGTGCAGAGATGTTCAAATATGCAAAATGCCCTGCTCGTTATGCTCACATATATGTAGACAATTTTAGGTTTGCAAATTGGGTTCCCAAAAAATTGGTAGATAAAAGGTGGGGAAAGATTATTTCGCAGGCTAAGAGTGGGGCAGAGAAAGACTGTTTTGGCAGGTCAAAAGGGGGTGAAACAATTTTTAGCATACCGCTTGGTCATAATCATTGCACAACCCCTAATGGCCTTTTGGTATTCAGCTGACAAACTATTATTATATGCTAAATACTTAATGTGCCATTTGTGTAACAAAAAAAGTTTTCAGATACAACACTGAGCATTTGCAAGATTTCTTTTAGGATTGTAGTATGCTATCTTATTATGTTTCAACTTGGCATATCAGCTGGCAAATACTTTTTGATGTCACATTGCACAGAAAATGTTCAGCAATCAAAAATGCAGTAACAGTTATTGTATGTAAATGAACAGGTGTGTCATTATCCTTGTGAGAACTTTGATACTTAACCTCGCAGCATAAAGTCATCATAAAAGTTTCTTATGTGTTGCATCTACAAACAGTGGACTACCTGCAGGTATTTTTTGGGAAATTGGAAAATATTGATATGATTTACTCATGTGAAACTAAAAGCGAAAAGCATGTTTCTTTGTATCAACTGATTTTTACAAAGCATGAAAGTGATGAAGTTGCACATGTGTTATAAAGATGGCCATTGCGTTCTTTAGAATATTTTTCTTCTGTACTAATTAATGTTTCTGGAATACCTTTGGTATGCTTCTGGAATATATTTGGTATGAATACCTTTGACCTCTGGAATACCTATGGAATATATTTATGGAATATATTTCTGGAATATATTTGGTATGAATACCTTTGACATATTTCATGAATGAAGGAAAACACATAATAATTGCTTGACTTAGGAAGATTCTGGCTGTGTAGGCTTGAATGAAAGATGGTGAGTGAGTAATGGGCAAGCTGAAACAAGTTAGAATTAGTGTGTTGTTCTGTGATAGATAACAATGATACAAGTAGCATGAGTGAGTAACTTAGGTTGAGTTAGAGTAAGTAAGTGTTTTGTAAATGATATATAAGTTATTAACAAAGTGAGTCATGATTGAGCAACAGATCAAGCGAGTGAGCTATGAATGAAATACTGAGTAATTGTCTGTCTCTGAGTAATACTAGATGAGTCCATCCTATAAGATGTGAGTCAAGTCTGAATGAGTAACAGAAAGTAAGATATGAGTGATTGATTGGGTGAGTAATGGTCTCTATGCTAATCAGGATGTAAGTCAATTTGAAAGTAAGGTAATTGGTTCAACTGTGTGCATGTGAGTAACAATGATTGGATAAATGAGTGAATAAAGTTGCGAGTTGAAAAATGTGACAAGCTGTCTTCATGTGCGTGGGGGTGTATGTGTGTGGGATGTTGGTAAATACTGGCAAACGAGGACCATATCATGAGAAATCTGTGTGTAACAGTGGACACACATGAACCATGGATGTCCTCAGTATAAAAATACAATATTTAACAATGACCCCAGTAGGAGGTGGATAGTATTTCTTCGGGACAGAAAACTTAAAACAGTCCACAGTAAATGTGTTTTTATAGTTGGCTAGTAAAACTTTAAGTGGTATGCCCCTATATCACTTTTTTCATTGTTTGCCAGTGTTTTATGTATAATGTATGCATGTGAGTAACAGTGACTGGGTAATATGGTGAATGAAGTCAGGAGTTGAAAAAAGTGAAAAAAAAAAATGTAAGGGTATAAGCTTTTGAGGTACAATGACTGAGCAAACGCAAGTGATGAAGTGATGGATAATATTTTGAAAGATTGACTTTGAATGTAAGAAGTGTAAAGGTATGGAGAGAGAGAGCATGCAAGAGAAAGAGGATGAAATGTGAAAGGAATGAAGGAGGAAGAGGGAGTAGAGCGGAGGATGAAAGTTCACAGAAAGAGAGAACAAGGAAATTTGGGAGAGAAGAAATGAAGGTGGTATACAGAGCAGCCCCAATAAGGTTAAAGGGCATAACTTATATGTACTCCACTAACATGTTAATTCCTTTTGCCATAGGTTTGGTCAATTTTTCCAATGACCCTCATATGGTAAAAAGATATAATTTGTACGGGCAATAAGAGTGCACGGTGAAGTTGGCTCGAGATTCGAGATTAGACATTCGTTATTACATTGAATATTACACTTTTAATTATATTTTGCATTGATCAAGTGTACTTGAGTAATATCAGACATATTTTAGACATTCAAAAATTTTGAAGCCCAAAATGGTGTCAAAATACTCTAGAACACTTGATCGATACATAAAAGTTGTTTTTAGGCCCAAATTCGGTCAAATAACGGAGTTTTGAAATTTCTGGGCCAAAATTTTTGTAAGCTCAAAATGATGTCAAAATACTCTAGAACACTTGATCGATACATGAAAGTTGTTTTTAGGCCAAAATTCGGTAAAAAATCAAAATTTTAAAAGTTTAAAATTTCTGGGCCAAAATTTTTGAAAGTCCAAAATGTTGTCAAAATACTGTAGAACACTTGATCGATACATGAAAATTGTTTTTAGGCCAAAATTCAGTCAAAAATCGAAATTTTAAAATTTTCAAAATTTCTGAGCCAAAATTTTTTTTAAAGTCTAAAAATGGTCTGAAATTTTCTGAAATTACTCCTGTACACTTGATTGATGCATAAAAACGATTGAAAGTGTAATATTCAACGTTATAACGAATGTCTAATGTCTAATCTCGAGCCAACTTCACCATGCTAATAAGAGTACATTACTTTCTTTTGTCAAAGTATTAACCAACCTATGGCAAAAAGAGTACATTTTAGTGATGTAGGTATACAATACACCCTTTTACAATTTTAGGGGGGGAGAGAGAGAGAGAGAGAGATGGAGAAAGAATTGAAGCAAGAGAAGAATAAGATAAGAATAAGAATGGCATGCTTATAAAGTTCATTCCATCAAGTGACCCCAATGCGCTGTACAGAAGATTGAGATGTATATAGAAGTGGAAGACTAGAAATCAATTAATGTTGAGTGGAATGAATATGAGCAAAGAACAAGAGAATGGATGACTGAATTAAAGAGAGTACTATTGGTAGTGAGTGATGAGTGACTGGGAGAAAGGGAGTGAGAGAGGTGATTTATTTTTGTATTTTCATGTGTGGAAATCTTGAAAATTTTGATGGAGTATTGAGAGTGTGGATTGAATGAAGTTGGTGTGATCTTAGAATGCATGGAGTAAAACAGTAAGTGTGGATAATAAGTAAGACAAATTACGGAGAAAGTGTTTATGGATTATGGTGTATGTTTGGGTCTTTATGAATGAGTGCAGGCATGTGTATCCATATTTAAACTGTACTTTGAAGTTATGCATATCATACACATACCAACTGTGGAGCTTGATCCAACTATGGAGCTCCACGGTTGAGTTAGCTTTAAAATAGTGTCTTTGAGCAATAGCAGGGGTATAACACCCCCCATTTTGTGATACAGAGACCTCCACAGTAAGTTGATTATGTACTTTTTTGTGTAAAACTCCACGGTTGAACTCCACGGTTAGAATGTGGGTGTTTGAAACTCCACAGTTGAAACTCCCCTCTTGGGAGTATACAAGAGTGGATGGATGTGCGGATGGGTGGGGGTGTACATTGTTTGTATGTGAGGGTCATATGTGCTTGAGACAGTATAGGGGTGTCTGAGTGGGTGACATGTGAAGGGGTCTGGGTGCATTTGTAAAGACCTGTAAATGGGGATACACCACGAAAATACCTGGAAAACCGAGGACACCCACAAACTGTGGACTTCCACAGTTGTCTCTCCCTCAGCAAGTTATCGCAAAACAATGTAAAAATGCAAATAAGGCTATGTGTAGTTTGCCATGTAGGGTCAGGTCTTGATCAAGTGGGTCCACGGTTTGATGTTTAGCTTCAGGGAATGGAGGTACTCGGTTAGATAGAAACAAGTCGTAGATCCAAAGTTGTCAAAAACAAAAAGTCATCAGTTGCAGGTCTATATAAATAGGAATGAGTGTGTGTATTATGATCACTGGTAAATGAGGAATCTGTGTAACAACAGACACAGCAACTGCAGACATCCACGGTTACAAAATCGAAAAGGGCATGAAAATGTTACATCTGAAGGGTCCAAAGTAAGGTGATCTATACAACTCAAAATGTGTGTGTCCATAGTTGAGTAGTGAAAAAACTGAGGGGTGTATCTCTGTTTGCTGGTGGTGTGCAGGGAAGAAATTTACAATTCTCACAATGCATTTCTTTCCTGTACTGATTTGCTATTCAGTCCGTATTCAGTGCAACATAGGTCCATAGTGACAAAAATGCCTCAATTGCAAGATCAAGCTCTGTTACATGAGGTTTTTTTTCACTATCAACCCATGTTGCATTGAATAGCAAATCAGTGAAGGGAAGAAATGCATTATGGGAAGTGTAAGGTGTCTTCTCTTGGTAGTGTGTGTTTGTACTACAGGAGTGGTTGGATGTGTGAAATAGAGAAAGGATGAAAGATTATGAGAGAGAATTTATATACAAATTGTTCACAAACACATCAATGTCCATCAGATATGACACATAATTGCAAAGGACATCAAGAACAAGGAAATCTAGTACAGAACAAAATGTGGCAATTTGCCGCTGCTATGTCTGCCATAATTGAAAAACACCCATTGAGGGTTCCGAGCCTGAGGGTCATGACATTACCTCATTCGACCTATTAGTAATGACCCCACCTGGGGTCATGAGACTTTTCATGAATAATGAAAACACAATTTTGGCATAAGGTTGCAAGTGATAGGGTAGTATTACAAAAGTTACGAACTAACCCCTGAATATTAAAGCTTGCCTTAAAAGTGTTTTTTTTTAACTCACTCCAGTGAATACCCTCTTAAACTTTCTGCGGAGAGTCATTGTAACTCACAATTATTTTCCGAAACTATATCACATTTTTAAATCCATTTGTTGAACAGTGATATTGTGTGTTAATGTAATGTGAAATCCAATGATGAAATTCATGGTCATGTGATCTAGTCACATGATTATGTGATGAGTGTTTGTACATTGCATCAATGCATCATATTTTTATGGTTGCTTAAATATTGAGCAGTCTTTCTCCGATCATATTGTAGCTTCAATTTCCAGCAAAAATTTAGCATGATGAGTAGATTTGTTCAGTGCTTTAGTCTGCAAAGAGAGTAATATTGCGGGTATATTGTATATTGAATGTAAAACTAGCACTTAATTAGTAGTGATTATGATGAAATTGTGTGTAATATTACTAAGAATGGGAGGTCAATGTACTTTGTACTTGCTTACTTTAACAATTATACTTGGGCCAAGAAAAACAAATGTTATATTGGCGTAACTCCATCCTACCCTGATTATTGGGAAGAAAAGGCACCTAAATTGTTAATTTTGGGTGCATTTTTTTTTGGGAGGAAAGCGCTCAAATTGTTCATTTTGGGTGTATTTTTAAAAGGAAAAGCATCTAAATTGTCCATTTTGGAAAATGCACCAAAAATCACACAATTTGGGTGTTGGTTTTTAAGATTAAAAAGTGTAAAAGAATCTCCCGACCTACCATTAATGTTTTTCAACTCATTACGCCAATATAACAATTTTGTTTATTGTGGTACCACAGGTATACACAATTTTTTCAAATAATAAGTATCATGTCTTTAAAATTTTCTTCAAGCATATCTTCTTGAGTGTATATGATGTATTACTTAAGACTGGATGATGAGACTATATTGTTCTATATTTTGTATGTATAAAAATAGTGCTACTTGTTAATATTACTATCGTGTGTAAGATATGAATTACGGGGTTTGAAAGAAAGCCCTATAAGCAATAGCTGCCTTATAGAAATTTGACCATTTCTTCATTCTATATTGTACATAATCTAAACATATGGCACCTGGCAGCTATTGCAGATAGGGCATTCTTGCCACAATATGATTCACTGTACATGTGGAAAAAATAGAGAAAAGTGAACAAATAAGAATATAAAAAAACATAATGTAGGAAAGTTTGTATTTCATTTGAATGTAAATGAAACCAATAAATGGATCCTGGGTTAACCTACCCAGTTTGACTGAAATTCCTTCCCACAAGGTAATAGGTGTATTGCATAACAATAGATACCGCTTGGAGTTTAATCCATCTCCTATGTTATGCAATATGCATATTGTATAGATGAGTTGACCTCAATGTTTATCAACAAAGGCAAGGGACTGATATATTGATATGCTTGAGCGAACTCCATTTCTCTGTTCAATAGCCTTCTTGTGATGAGGTGGTAGTTTTAAAAGCATGGGCCCTGAACAAAATATGATGCATGCGCATACTGCCAGGCAAAAAACAATGGAAATTGTGATGATGCATGCACATACTGCCCGGCAATGATGTCAGAAGTCAACTCATCTATTGCTTGTGGGAAGAAATTTCTGTCAAACTGACTTCCAGTAGATAAATCCAGGATCCACATTGGTTCTAAATGCCAGAAAATGTGGGGACCAAAGTCATTTTTAAACCAGGTAGGATTTTAATGAGTAACATTAATTTGGATTATTATGGACCAAAGTTTTTCCTTATTCACAAAAATGGGCCAAATTTGTAGCCATAGGAAGAAAAACTCCTAAATATTTATTACATTTTCCTCCAAAATTGTAAACAAAGGGTTTGTAAATAAGATGAAACAACTATTAATTGTTATATAGTATCACCCCAAGGAGTCATAGTTCAATAATGCCAAGATGAACTTTGATCTCTTATGTATATTATTATATCTCCTCATTCTCCAAGGCCTTAGTTCATTTGAAAGGTAACAGTTGTATGAGAAGGTGAACTTTGTCAATGGGAATCTGCTTAAATTCAGTTGTTCTAAATGTAATACCACTATTTTCATGTCGAAAAATATTCAACAACTAAAATGTTATATACTTATAATTTGGAATTAATTTCTTCAGGTTTTGACAAAATAAGAACTGTTAGTGTGAAACAGTAAATTTGACACATGTTCCAACTTTTGGTTAGAATCAGCCAGATTTGTTGTGTTTGTACTAAAACAAAGCAATTTTATTTTATTATTGTAATTGCAATATGTCTCCCATAGAGTTCCGTAGTTAAACGGTTAATATAGTATGTGGGTTTTCTGTCATTTTACCTCATTATTTCAGCTTAAAATGGATATAGAAAACCTTCTTGACAGTTATTATACAAATATTATTTTATCATTTTTGTAAAAAGTAGCAAAATTACAATTTCACAGAAATCATATAATATTACGGCTTTTAGTCAAGAAAATGAAATGAAAGGGAAAAAAACTGATATCGCGTGACAAATGATAGGTTGATCGTGTTGCATATCCCCACTATAAAAAGCAGCTGGTGAGATGATATTTGATCAACCAATAAAAAAAAAAAGTAATAAGTTATATGATCATCACATATAATGAGTTTCTTCATGGAAAGAAATTAGTCTTTACAATCACTGTCTTTAAATCCTCTCAATCCTTCATTAGAAATGTCAAAAGAATATGATCTGTGTATGGTCACAATCGGAAAAATGCTGTAGTGATTGGATGGATGGCTTAAATTGGTTGTATTATGTAAGGCTTATGATTTCCAACGTTGCGTGATTATTGCGTCTATTGAGACGTGTGAAGTTAATCGGGGGACATTATTATCATGGTCATGTAGCATTTTGTATTAAGCATTCTAAACTGTGGCACTGATGTTGGAATTGACATGCAAACAGGACAAATTGACTATGTAAAATGTGAGCTACCACTGCGTGTATAAGAAGAAAGTAGACAAATGCAATGCTTGCATTAGCATCACCTTCTACGCCGTTCACTCCTTGCACCAGCATTCATAAATGGGAATTGAACCAGTCATAACATTGTGTAAATTTACGCAATTCTTCCACTCATGTCTGTTGCCAGTTTGAGGCGCTACCCAATATGGCCGAACCGTGCCAAGGGGTGCATTGTCAATCTTAAAAGCTTCAATTTGTTGTCTTGAATATAACTTAACACAAAAGTATAGACAACAACAGTTACTCCCATTAAGGGAAATATTGAAAACAAACCCTGAAAATGAAATTGAGCAGATTTTTAGTGACAATTCATCGTCTGCGTCACATACTGTCATATCTCAAAAGGCTGCCTTGGGTGATTGTTTTAATCATTGTTGTATTTCATATTGTTATTTTATATTTGAGCATGCTTCATTCTTTTATAAATTGACATGAGATTTTAATATTGTGATAATACTTCAAAATTAATATTATATAAAGTTAATTTTACAGTATATGTCATCACAAGATGACAATAATAAAAACAATCACACAAGGCAGCCTTTTTGAGATAAAGCAGCAAGTGAAGCAGACGACAGATTCTGTTGTTGAATGTTTTCCTATTATTTCAAAGTGGTATTTGAAATTCTCACTTGTTTCTTCTCACAGCATAAGGAGATTATTATGGGATGTCAGTTACTAGGGATATGTTGCATTTATGTATGTAAGGAAGGGTGTGAAAAGACTCGCTTTCTACGGATGAATGGAGAGTATGTATGAATATTACATGTGTAAAGAAGGAAATATGACCAAAAGTATATATTTTGTGTTCACCAAAGCTTGAAAACTGGAATGAATGACATTGATTGGACAATTTTAGCTATGTATGTTTGATGGATAAGGCAATTTAATTTAAAAGAACAAATAATGTATAATTATGTTATGCTACTTTCAAACCAAAATCATTCAAATTCCAATGCTTGTTTGTCAAATTCATCAAAAATACATTTTGCATTCGGTTTCCGAAATAAAATTGATAAAAACATGCTGCAAGGTTGTTATGCTCTACAGGGTGTGTGGTAAATAAAAGCTTAAGCCTAGGAGATAGCATCTTGGAAATTTCTAATAGTCAGTGGCGGCGCTACGGGGGGAGGGGGCAAGGGGAGCATTTGCTTCCCCCCCCCAGTTTTCCCCCCCACTTTTGAAGCAAAACTCCCAAAATTACGTAAATTTTCACTTTTTGCTGCAATTTTGCACAAAATTTGTCGATTTTGCGCCCAATGCTCCCCCAAAAAAAAATTCCTGGTGCCGCCACTGCTAATAGTCTACTATTTTTTTCACAGAATTAGTTAAGATGGCTATTTTGCATTAAGATGATGTCAGATCAAGGCACTTTTTATAAGAAATTTATACATTTCATCAAGAAAATTTACAAAATCTGATCAATTTTCTGTCTATATAAGGATGTATTTTCATTCTACAATTTGACAAAGTGGGGTTATATTTATTATCTAGTATGAAAAGAGCTTGCTTTGTCTTTTGTTTTCTTATTTGTATTGTTTTATTTTTATTGTTATTGTTATATTGGTGCCAACAATTGGTCACATGTTATACATAATATATAAATAAATCTATATAAATATATAAATATATATGTATATATAATATTGTGCATTATTTTGTACAGTGTTTTATGAAGGAATATATATTATATCGGCATAACACAACAATTGTTATGTAACTCTTTATGTAAATGAAGTGTCGGTAAATAGTACTTAAAACAGAAAAATACAGTAAGAAGTTTACATGTAGATGATATAAGAAACTATTTAAAAAGTTTTAAAAAAGGGTAAATTTTCTTTTTTATTACCCAATTTTTATACACCAACTTGAATATTTGCAAGATTTTCACTTGCAAGACCTTTTGTGTAGCTTAAATAAGTGTAATGTTGTTAATTGTGTTTTTCTTGTTTTTGACACTACTTGTGTAGCAGTTGTTGACTCTAAGGCCATACAGTATTCCATTCCTGTTTTAGTATAAACAAGTCCATTTTACAGTGTAATACACCATCAACCATGCTACTGTTTTTCATCAAGTTGTCATTTCTTCTATTTATGGACAAAACCATCAAGGTGTGTATTGTAAAAGTCTCAAAATTAGTTCTAAAAAAGTCATCAAGTCCCTTTCTTAATTTGATGTATATAAATATTGATACTTTTTTTTGTTTTAATTTAAATTTTCATGGTTGCCAATAATAAAGCATTTGAGATCAATTGTAGAATGTGTGTCAACGACTCTGCCTTTTTTTACAGAATAAAAAGTAAGAAAGAGAATAAGGATTTGGAATAGGAATACGCTGTTATTTTGAATATAGCCAGACTTCTCTTGTTCCATTGACACAGTTTGTGTGAATGTGAGTTCAGATTTATTGCTGCATGTAATGCTGTAATGCAAATTATTATTTGGTACTTTTGTTCTTATTCCAGGGAAAATAGACAGTCATGTCATGTGACCACTGGCTATCACCATATCTGAATCATGAATATTCAGATTATGTAATGCAAATAAGATTTATTGATATGTTAATCTCAGTGATGTGCATTTAATTAGATTGCCGAATTCAACTCCCTGGATCAAAATGAACCTGTGTATGTTGCTGCTGACTGTCAGTTTCTGTGTTGGTAAAAACAAGCTCTGAGCTTAGATGTTATTTTAATGTAAATTTGTTTCTAGCTATTCATTGCAGGAGCTACCTTGTGAACACACAATTTATTTCAAAAATGGTTTCTAACATTTTTCAAAAAGAACTGAATGTCGGGTTGTCATAAGATTTATAGTAAAATGTTTTAAAACATTCTAAATAAAAGAAAATATGTTTATTATCTGTTCCAACTTCAAAGAGGTATTAGAGTGATTTGATGAGATAGGTGCCCTGTTCAATTCTTAGCAAATCAAGGCTGTATTTACAGTAGGCCTACACCCACAAACCTCCTGACGTGAATGAAATTTGTCCAGTGTGACGTCAGAAGGTATCACCGTTGCTGGAATGTATTAGAAAATGTTGTCAAAATGTTATTATCAAAACTCTTTTGCAAGCAATTAAAAAATAAATAAAATTGTCATATTACAATGTTTAGTTGGTAACTTTTAAAAATGCAGTCAAGTTCAAAATGTTTTTTAATCTTTATAACCATTTAAAAATTTCAAAACGTTTCCTGGCAAACTTTGCTCCTTTTTAAAAATGTTACGAAATATTTTTGCACATTTGCAGGTACAATAATAAAAATTTCAAACACACAAAAGTAAAACATGGAAAAAGAGTGGTCTGAGGCAAACATATCAGTATGTGTACCTAGTGACAATCCAAGATTACAGTGCTGCAGTTATAAAAGGAATTTATGTATGTGGAATTACAATGGCTATAATGGTCAATCATTATGGATTTCATGCTTTCATACACAAATGACAAAGTGTTTCATTCTATTTGTATGTTTTTGTACAGGGGTAAATATTTATTCACAATTGATGTGAAAAAGTGCCCCCTCTAAAAGGCCAGTGGTAGAATGTGGGTAATATGGTACGCACAACGAGAAATATGCATGGCATATCGTAAGTTGCAAGCAAACACTTATTGTGATGTATGAAAAATATTTTCCCCCATCCATTCTTGTATTTGTACAGCAGAAATGTCAGTATTACTTAATCATATTAATAAAATATGTACTACACTTACCCATATCTGGTTGAAGTGATTTTGTTGTTGCTTTTTGGAAAAAAAAGATGAGTGAATGTCTTAGTACTTTTTTGTTGGGAGGTTGACTCCCTCCTCCCTCCCTCCCTCCCTCCCTCCCTTCCTGCCTCCATCCCTTCCTCCCTAAGTTTGAAATGTTGAAAATTCCAACCTGAAAGGTCAACTTAAACTTTGACCAATGTTTTCACTAGTTTTTTACAAATGTAATCACACTTTTTGTCCCCCATCCCTCAGTGATGAAAGGACTTTTAGGCAGGTCCATCCCAGGAAAAAACTACTGCATTCTCCTACCAGAACCAAACTTGGCACATATGTGGGTTAATAGAATCAAAATAGCTTTTGTGCCACCTCGATTTTTCCTTAAATCCAAGATGGCACTGTACCCCAAATCACCAAGTGTATAAAAATCATAAAAACATGTTTTGGCATCTTTAAGAGGAGCAACTGCCTCAATTGTTGCCTAAAATGTATCCAAATGTAAGAAAAATACACACTTATTATTTTCAGTCAATGTATTATCACTTCCTGGAAATATTCAAAATGACTGCCAGTTTTAGGTTAAAAATCATTGAAAACAAACCAGGTTTTGACATTTTTATGTGATGGAATGGCACCATTTCAAATCTTAACTGTATAAGCAAAATATACAAACTGATCAATTTCAGTCAATGTCTCCTCACTTGACCCTGAAATATTCAAAATGGCTGCCATTTGTTTGTTTGTTTTGTTTGTTTTATTTCTTCTTTAACCTGGGACACTCAATCAGTTGAAAACACAATTAATCATCTGTTCTTCCTTGAGGCCCAGGGATCAATACAACATTTACATAACATAATTATTAAGGTTTTAAAAATACTACATACATTCAAATACATGATAATATTGCAAATTTAGATAAATACAATGCTTACAAAATAAATCAAATTACAATGCCATTTGCACTGTACAGGTTAAAAATCATGATTAAAAACATGTTTTGCATCTTGACATGATACAAATGACACTATTTTCGCCCAAATTGCAAAAGGAAAATATACAAACCGATAAATTTCAGTTAATGTCTCCTCACTTTGAAATATTCAAAATGCCTGCCATTTGCACTGTACAGGATACAAATCATTAAAGACATATTTTGACATCTTTATATGATGCAAATGGCACCATTTCCCCAAAAAATGTATAAGCAAAATCTACAAACTGATCAATTTCAGTCAATGTCTCATCACTTGACCTTGAAATATTCAGAATGGCTTCCATTTGCACTGTACAGGTTAAAACTTATTTAAAAATGTGTTGACATCTTTATGTGACGCAAATGGCAGCATGTTCGCCTAAAATATATAAGCAAAATATACAAACTGATTAAATATCTCATCACTGTACAGGTTAAAAATCTTTTTAAAAAAATGTTTTGACATCATTATGTGACGAAAAGAGCATCATTTGCACCTAAAATGTAAGCAAAATATACAAACTGGTTAATTTCAATCAATGTCTCATCGCTTGACATTGATATATTCAAAATAGCTTCCATTTGCACTCTACAGGTTAACAATCTTAAAAAACATATTTTGACATTATTATGTGAAGCAAATGGCACCATTTTCGCCTAGAATGTATAAACAAAATATACAAATTGATTAATTTCAGTAAATGCCTCATTACCTGACCTAGAAATATTTAGAATGGCTTCCATTTGTCTTCAAATTAAACAATGTTTGTATATTTCGCTTATACATTTTAAATTTAGGTGAAAAGAAATGGTGCCATTTGCATCACATAAAGATGTCAATACATATTTGTTAATGAATTTTAACCTGTACAGTGCAAATGGCAGCCATTTTGAATATTTCAAGGTTAAGTGATGAGACATTGACTGAAATTGATCAGTTTGTAGATTTTGCTTATACATTTTTGGGGAAATGGTGCCATTTGCATCATATAAAGATGTCAAAAATGTGTTTTTAATGATTTGTATCCTGTACAGTGCAAATGGCAGCCATTTTGAATATTTCAAGGTCAAGTGAGGAGACATTGACTGAAATTGATCAGTTTGTATATTTTGCTTATACATTTTTAGGGAAATGGTGCCATTTGCATCATATAAAGATGTCAAAAATGTGTTTTTAATGATTTGTATCATTTACAGTGCAAATGGCAGCCATTTTGAATATTTCAAGGTCAAGTGAGGAGACGTTAACTGAAATTTATCGGTTTGTATATTTTACTAATACGATTTGGGCGAAAATAGTGTCATTTGCATCATATAAAGATGTCAAAACATGTTTTTTATGATTTTGAACCCATACAGTGCAAATGGCAGCCATTTTGAATATTGAATATTTCAGGGTCAAGTGAGGAGACATTGGTTGAAATTAATTAGTTTTGTATATTTTGCTTATACAGTTAAGGTTAGAAATGGTGCCATTCCGTCACATAAAATGTCAAAACATGTTTTTTCAATGATTTTTACCTGTACTATAAATAATATGGTGTGGTCTATTATGTACGCCAGTTGTATATTTGACGATGATTCTCACAAACATCTTGCATGGTAGCTACCAAGCATAGGCAAACTCATAGGCAAACAGGCCATCGAGTGCAACCCACACGTGGTATGGTCTATTATGTACGCCAGTGGTATATTTGACGTATGATTCTCACACACAACATGCATGGTAGCTACCAACACTGACCAAGCAATAGGCAAACTCATAGGCAAACAGGCCATCAAGTCAGGCAAACAGGCCATCGAGTGCAACAGACACGTGGTATGGTCTATTATGTACGCCAGTGGTATATTTGACGTATGATTCTCACACACAACATGCATGGTAGCTACCAAGCAATAGGCAATGGGATTATAAAGTTAATATGAGCAATATTCATGTTTTATGCAAACTACATAACAACACTTTATGGTACTTAATAAATGTCTTCTTGTGTCTTGTTATGTCTTTCTGTGTCATTGTATCATGTCTCTCTGTGTCTTTTCCTAGTTTTTTTGTCATTATGTCTTTGCCTGGCTTTTTGTGTCATTCTATGTCTCTCTGTGTCTGTCCCTAGCTTTTTATGTCATAATATATCTTTCTGTGTCTTTCCCTGGTTTTTTGTGCCATTCTTTGATTTTCTGTGTCTTTTCCTGGTTTTTTGTGTCATTCTTTGATTTTCTGTGTCTTTCCCTGTGACTTTTTGTGTCATTTTATGATTTTCTGTGTCTTTCCCGGGCTTTTTGTGTCATTCTATGTCTCTCTGTGTCTTTCCCTGGCTTTTTATGTCATTATATGTCTTTCTGTGTCTTTCCCTTGCTTTTTATGTCTTTCTGTGTCTTTCCCTGGCTTTTTGTGTCATTATATGTCTTTCTGTGTCTTTCCCTGGCTTTTTCTGCCATTCAATGTCTTTCTCTGGCTTTTTCTGTCATTCCGTCTTTTCTGTACAGTTTAAAAATCATTAAAAAACATGTTTTGACATCTTTATGTGACGCAAATGGCAGCATGTTCGCCTAAAATATATAAGCAAAATATACAAACTGATTAAATTCAGTCAATATCTCATCACTGTACAGGTTAAATTTTTTTAAAATGTTTTGACATCATTATGTGACGAAAAGAGCATCATTTGCACCTAAAATGTATGCAAAATATACAAACTGATTAATTTCAATCAATGTCTCATCGCTTGACCTTTATATATTCAAAATAGCTTCCATTTGCACTCTACCGGTTAACAGTCGTTAAAAAAACATATTTTGATGTTATTATGTGAAGCAAATGGCACCGTATTTGCCTAAAATGTATAAACAAAATATACAAATTGATTAATTTCAGTCAATGCCTCATTACCTGACCTAGAAATATTTAGAATGGCTTCCATTTGTCTTCAAATTAAACCATGTTTGTATATTTTGCTTATACATTTTAAATTTAGGTGAAAATGGTGCCATTTGCATCACATAAAGATAATTTGTATCCTGTACAGCCATTTTGAATATTTCAAGGTCAAGTGAGGAGACATTAACTGAAATTTATCGGTTTGTATATTTTACTAATACGATTTGGGCGAAAATAGTGTCATTTGCATCATATAAAGATGTCAAAACATGTTTTTTATGATTTTTAACCCATACAGTGCAAATGGCAGCCATTTTGAATATTTCAGGGTCAAGTGAGGAGACATTGGTTGAAATTCATTAGTTTTGTATATTTTGCTTATACAGTTAAGGTTAGAAATGGTGCCATTCCGTCACATAAAAATGTCAAAACATGTGTTTTCAATGATTTTTAACCTGTACTATAAATAATATGGTGTGGTCTATTATGTACGCCAGTTGTATAGTTGACGTATGATTCTCACAAACATCTTGCATGGTAGCTACCAAGCATAGGCAAACTCATAGGCAAACAGGCCATCGAGTGCAACCCACACGTGGTATGGTCTATTATGTACGCCAGTGGTATATTTGACGTATGATTCTCACACACAACATGCATGGTAGCTACCAACACTGACCAAGCAATAGGCAAACTCATAGGCAAACAGGCCTCATCAGGCAAACAGGCCATCGAGTGCAACCCACACGTGGTATGGTCTATTATGTACGCCAGTGGTATATTTGACGTATGATTCTCACACACTACATGCATGGTTGGTAGGACCAAAGCAAACATTTTTGGGAGATGTATCATATAGAAGTACCAAGTATTATAATGAGGTTATAAAGTTAATATGAGCAATATTCATGTTTTATGCATACTACATAACAATAATACTTTATGTACTTAATAAATGTCTTCTTGTGTCTTGTTATGTCTTTCTATGTCATTGTATCATGTCTCTCTGTGTCTTTTCCTAGTTTTTTTTTGTCATTATGTCTTTCCCTGGCTTTTTGTGTCATTCTATTTCTCTCTGTGTCTGTCCCTAGCTTTTTATGTCATTATATATCTTTCTGTGTCTTTCCCTGGCTTTTTGTGCCATTCTTTGATTTTCTGTGTCTTTCCCTGGCTTTTTGTGTCTTATATGTCTTTCTGTGTCTTTCTATGGTTTTTTTTGTGTCATTCTGTGATTTTATGTGTCTTTCCCGGGCTTTTTGTTTCATTCTATGTCTTTCTATGTCTTTCCCTGACTTTTTTGTCATTCTATGTCTTTCTGTGTCTTTCCCTGGGTTTTTGTGTCATTCTGTCTTTTCTGTACAGGTTAAAAATCATTAAAAACCGTCGTTTTGACATCTTTATTTGCCATAAATGACACCGTGATTTTCACCAAAAATGTATAAGCAAAATATACAAACTGATCATTTTCAGTCAATATCGCATCACCGTACAGTTTAAAAGTCATTAAAAACACGTTTTGACATCGTTATGTGATGAAAGGAGTACATTGTTCGCCTAAAAATTTATGCAAAATCTACAAACTGATCAATTTCAGTCAATGTCTCATCACTTGACCTTGAAATATTCAGAATGGCTTCCATTTGCACTGTACAGGTTAAAACTTATTTAAAAACTATATGTTGACATCTTTATATTATGCAAATGGCACCATGTTCACCTAAAATGTAAAAGCAAAATATACAAACTTATTAATTTCAGTCAATTTCTCATCAGTACAGTTTAAAAATCATTAAAAAACATGTTTTGACATCTTTATGTGACGCAAATGGCAGCATGTTCGCCTAAAATATATAAGCAAAATATACAAACTGATTAAATTCAGTCAATATCTCATCACTGTACAGGTTAAATTTTTTTTAAATGTTTTTGACATCATTATGTGACGAAAAGAGCATCATTTGCACCTAAAATGTATGCAAAATATACAAACTGATTAATTTCAATCAATGTCTCATCGCTTGACCTTTATTCAAAATAGCTTCCATTTGCACTCTACCGGTTAACAGTCGTTAAAAAACATATTTTGATGTTATTATGTGAAGCAAATGGCACCGTATTTGCCTAAAATGTATAAACAAAATATACAAATTGATTAATTTCAGTCAATGCCTCATTACCTGACCTAGAAATATTTAGAATGGCTTCCATTTGTCTTCAAATTAAACCATGTTTGTATATTTTGCTTATACATTTTAAATTTAGGTGAAAATGGTGCCATTTGCATCACATAAAGATAATTTGTATCCTGGACAGCCATTTTGAATATTTCAAGGTCAAGTGAGGAGACATTAACTGAAATTTATCGGTTTGTATATTTTACTAATACGATTTGGGCGAAAATAGTGTCATTTGCATCATATAAAGATGTCAAAACATGTTTTTTATGATTTTTAACCCATACAGTGCAAATGGCAGCCATTTTGAATATTTCAGGGTCAAGTGAGGAGACATTGGTTGAAATTAATTAGTCAATCAGTCAATATCTCATCACTGTACAGGTTAAATTTTTTTTGAATGTTTTGACATCATTATGTGACGAAAAGAGCATCATTTGCACCTAAAATGTATGCAAAATAGTCAAACTGATTAATTTCAATCAATGTCTCATCGCTTGACCTTTATATATTCAAAATATATAGCTTCCATTTGCACTCTACCGGTTAACAATCGTTAAAAAACATATTTTGATGTTATTATGTGAAGCAAATGGCACCATTTTCGCCTAAAATGTATAAACAAAATATACAAATTGATTAATTTCAGTCAATGCCTCATTACCTGACCTAGAAATATTTAGAATGGCTTCCATTTGTCTTCAAATTAAACCATGTTTGTATATTTTGCTTATACATTTTAAATTTAGGTGAAAATGGTGCCATTTGCATCACATAAAGATAATTTGTATCTTTGAATATTTCAAGGTCAAGTGAGGAGACATTAACTGAACTTTATCGGTTTGTATATTTTACTAATACGATTTGGGCGAAAATAGTGTCATTTGCATCATATAAAGATGTCAAAACGTGTTTTTTATGATTTGTAACCCATACAGTGCAAATGGCAGCCATTTTGAATATTTCAGGGTCAAGTGAGGAGACATTGGTTGAAATTAATTAGTTTTGTATATTTTGCTTATACAGTTAAGGTTAGAAATGGTGCCATTCCGTCACATAAAAATGTCAAAACATGTTTTTTCAATGATTTTTAACCTGTACTATAAATAATATGGTGTGGTCTATTATGTACGCCAGTTGTATATTTGACGTATGATTCTCACAAACATCTTGCATGGTAGCTACCAAGCATTCGAACCAAGCATAGGCAAACTCATAGGCAAACAGGCCATCGAGTGTAACCCACACGTGGTATGGTCTATTATGTACGCCAGTGGTATATTTGACGTATGATTCTCACACACAACATGCATGGTAGCTACCAACACTGACCAAGCAATAGGCAAACTCATAGGCAAACAGGCCATCAAGTCAGGCAAACAGGCCATCGAGTGCAACAGACACGTGGTATGGTCTATTATGTACGCCAGTGGTATATTTGACGTATGATTCTCACACACAACATGCATGGTAGCTACCAAGCAATAGGCAATGGGATTATAAAGTTAATATGAGCAATATTCATGTTTTATGCAAACTACATAACAACACTTTATGGTACTTAATAAATGTCTTCTTGTGTCTTGTTATGTCTTTCTGTGTCATTGTATCATGTCTCTCTGTGTCTTTTCCTAGTTTTTTTGTCATTATGTCTTTGCCTGGCTTTTTGTGTCATTCTATGTCTCTCTGTGTCTGTCCCTAGCTTTTTATGTCATTATATATCTTTCTGTGTCTTTCCCTGGTTTTTTGTGCCATTCTTTATAATAATAATAATAATAATATTTATTTCAATTGTCATAAATTACAAACATGAAAAAAAAAAACCACTAAAAGCAATTTAAATGACAATCCAGGAAAGAAGAAATAGACTAAACAGTCCAAACACAATGTGTTCTTCTTTCCTGATTATAAGTACATATAAAAATAATAATAAATTCAAGATACATGTACACATTAAAAAAAAAACATTTTTAGAAAAAAAAAAAAAAAAAAAAAAGAGTGAACACTCTAAGACATAACATATGCACATAGGATGTATCAACAGAGCACAAGATAGGCCGCGGCAGCAAAATAAATTAATACACATGTGAACAATGTTACTACCTTAGAGTGGGCCTACATGTAACTCAAATTATACAACTATTGGAACTATGTAAGTTTCCAAAACATTTTTAGATATACATGCATATGAAAAACATAATTACATCATAAAATGTTCTTTACACATTGCCTTAAACAAGTTAAGGGAGGGCGCAGAGCGGACATCAGTGGGAAGTTCATTCCACAAACGTGGAAAGGAAACAAAAACAGAATTGAAAAAGGCATTGGTATTGATTTGCTGTGTCTTTCCCTGGTTTTTTGTGTCATTCTTTGATTTTCTGTGTCCTTCCCTGTGACTTTTTGTGTCATTCTATGATTTTCTGTGTCTTTCCCGGGCTTTTTGTGTCATTCTATGTCTCTCTGTGTCTTTCCCTGGCTTTTTATGTCATTATATGTCTTTCTGTGTCTTTCCCTTGCTTTTTATGTCTTTCTGTGTCTTTCCCTGGCTTTTTGTGTCATTATATGTCTTTCTGTGTCTTTCCCTGGCTTTTTATGTCATTATATGTCTTTCTGTGTCTTTCCCTTGCTTTTTATGTCTTTCTGTGTCTTTCCCTGGCTTTTTGTGTCATTATATGTCTTTCTGTGTCTTTCCCTGGCTTTTTCTGTCATTCAATGTCTTTCTCTGGCTTTTTCTGTCATTCCGTCTTTTCTGTACAGTTTAAAAATCATTAAAAAACATGTTTTGACATCTTTATGTGACGCAAATGGCAGCATGTTCGCCTAAAATATATAAGCAAAATATACAAACTGATTAAATTCAGTCAATATCTCATCACTGTACAGGTTAAATTTTTTTGAATGTTTTGACATCATTATGTGACGAAAAGAGCATCATTTGCACCTAAAATGTATGCAAAATATACAAACTGATTAATTTCAATCAATGTCTCATCGCTTGACCTTTATATATTCAAAATAGCTTCCATTTGCACTCTACCGGTTAACAGTCGTTAAAAAACATATTTTGATGTTATTATGTGAAGCAAATGGCACCGTATTTGCCTAAAATGTATAAACAAAATATACAATTAATTTCAGTCAATGCCTCATTACCTGACCTAGAAATATTTAGAATGGCTTCCATTTGTCTTCAAAATAAACCATGTTTGTATATTTTGCTTATACATTTTAAATTTAGGTGAAAATGGTGCCATTTGCATCACATAAAGATAATTTGTATCCTGTACAGCCATTTTGAATATTTCAAGGTCAAGTGAGGAGACATTAACTGAAATTTATCGGTTTGTATATTTTACTAATACGATTTGGGCGAAAATAGTGTCATTTGCATCATATAAAGATGTCAAAACATGTTTTTTATGATTTTTAACCCATACAGTGCAAATGGCAGCCATTTTGAATATTTCAGGGTCAAGTGAGGAGACATTGGTTGAAATTAATTAGTTTTGTATATTTTGCTTATACAGTTAAGGTTAGAAATGGTGCCATTCCGTCACACAAAAATGTCAAAACATGTTTTTTCAATGATTTTTAACCTGTACTACAAATAATATGGTGTGGTCTATTATGTACGCCAGTTGTATATTTGACGTATGATTCTCACACACAACTTGCATGGTAGCTACCAAGCATAGGCAAACTCATAGGCAAACAGGCCATCGAGTGCAACCCACACGTGGTATGGTCTATTATGTACGCCAGTGGTATATTTGACGTATGATTCTCACACACAACATGCATGGTAGCTACCAACACTGACCAAGCAATAGGCAAACTCATAGGCAAACAGGCCATCGAGTCAGGCAAACAGGCCATCGAGTGCAACAGACACGTGGTATGGTCTATTATGTACGCCAGTGGTATATTCGACGTATGATTCTCACACACTACATGCAACGCTCTGCAGGGTCTATTGTTCTATTGTTTCCGATTAGAGCGCTGACATATTGGAAAATGTTGCCAATCAATATTCATGAGTTTGTACATTCAACCTCCAGTTTTCGAAATTGGGTGACTTGTGTTTGACAGGTGTGAAATACATCTGACTGGGCGTTTTAATTACGTAACGAATAAAGGCATTGACATCCTCGAATGGCTGCCCAGTGCTGTTATGTGTTTAGTTATTATATAGGCCTAATAATTATTATTAAATGTATTCATCATTCCTTTCTTTTCCCTTCTCTGTACGTATTCTTTCCTGGGCCTACACTTTATATCACTCCCTCGCTCTCCTTGTCCCCTCTCACCCTCCCTCTCTCATTCCCATCATTTTCCTTATATTTCTATTTATCTACTTGTCTTTATTATATCTTTTCATTTCTCCCTTCCTCCAGCCCTCTCTCAATCTCCATATCCCCTCCTCCCCTCTTCCTCCCTCCTCACCTCCCAAGACTTAAAATTAAATGGAAATTTCTTAAGGATACGATACATGATTTACCGACAAGTGACTCATTTCGGAATGCGATCATGAATTTTGAAGAAAAAAAGTTTCCACAGGCTTCGTTGGGACTCGAACCAGCGATTCTAAACTTCCTTCGATTACGCGTCTAGCGCTTTACCACTCGGCCACCGTGGCAGTTGAGCGGATGAGTGTAATGATAAAAGATAAATCTCATAATGCCATCTTTAGCCTTTTGTTTACTAAAAAGACGCGTTTTGTAAAGATAGATTAGCCGTTTTATGCATAAATAGCACGAACGTTTGGGAAAGGTTTCAAACAAATAATAAAGACACTGATGTGATGATGAAATTGCGTAAGTCGGGAATTATCTGCGTCGCAATGTTTTGTTTTGGTTTTAGGAATTTGACCTTAAAATTTACGACTTCATGACATTATCATTCGAAATCAACAAAAGATATTTCAACACTATATGTCCTCATTCTTTCTCTAGAATGTTTTGTACATGTATGTGAAATACACCAATCCGAGAAGCGTTTACTGTATTTGGCCCTCTATTGACGGCAACACAGATGTACCAGAGCGGGAGATTTAATTCGTAATTCAATACTCATGATTGTGTATTGAATATCACTGTTGTGTACAATTCCCGGGTACAATTCTGTATAGCACACAATAAATAATGGATGGAACCCCCGACCTCGGGACACCGCAGTTTTACATCGGGGACACCGCAGTAATGGCGAAGTCGGATAGGTGTATAGCTTCAACAATGGTTCGCTGCATAATGGTAAAAATAGTCTTGACCTAAAAAAGGGCGAGAGGTACCATATTTACGGATTCAGGCTAAATTTAAAATTGATATAAAACGTTTGTTTTTGATCGATTACAAAAATTAATTTTGTCGTATAAAGAAATTGTATCTGGCGTGAATTACACTACAGTTTTTATTCCTAGGGCTCTTTGACTTCTTCAAATAATTTTTTTAATGATAGAGTGAATCCCCTGGCCCTCTATAATTACGCACAAAAGATCGACCCCCTTAAAAACAACCTTTATAGGCCTATACTTATACGTACATGTATACGTATAGCGATTACCATTATAGTGTAATATAGATAGGCCTAGGAAATGGCAGCCTTTATACATTCTAATGTTTAATCGATCAGCAAGAGCATTCAATTTATTTAAATGAAGCGCCTACAGTCAGGTGGGTGGTAAAGATGATTGCATCGACAGCTAAAGCCTCCTTTATCAGTCCAAGAGAACGCCAAATATGGATCAGGAGTATTACATAATAATACCCTGCTATGACAATAGCTGCACTATAGGTTAATCGTATAATCTCCTTATGTGGTTAGCATGGCTGGTCCAGGAAATCCACAAGGTCAGCCAATGTATGTACATGTATTCGGTACATGTACCATATCTTTTACAATGGGTGATAAATTTCTGGTTTGTTTTATTTCAAAACGCAACATTCGATATTCTAAAGCTTGGTCCAAATCCAAGAGAAGAACCAACTCTAGTAATTTATGTGGTTTCAAATTATATCAGACGTTGCCGTTTTGATAGAAATGGTGTTTGTTGATGTGCACAGTTTCCCATTAGATCATAACATGCTGTTGTACATCCAAGGTCAAAGGTCTTTTAATCCATATTTGGCGTTGTTCTGGGACTGTTTATAGACCTCAGACCCACACAAGCACACATTGGGATACGTGGATACAATGGTACCACTTTACACATGACTGCCCTTACACATGACTGTATTGTGGTCACTTATTGATACTCGCCTGTTGTGTAGAGCGTTAATATGATGCCGGATCAGTGACCAATTTAATGGCGGAACCCCTTTATTCGAAACAATGGTACCACTTTTATGAATAGCCTGTCGCAACTTCTAATCGGCATCAAACGAACAAAAGATTATATAATCTATTGCGACTCTATTTCTATTTAAAAGCTCTTTGACTACATGCATGGTTGGTAAGCAAACATTTTTGGGAGATGTATCATATAGAAGTACCAAGTATTATAATGAGGTTATAAAGTTAATATGAGCAATATTCATGTTTTATGCATACTACATAACAATAACACTTTGTGGTACTTAATAAATGTCTTCTTGTGTCTTGTTATGTCTTTCTGTGTCATTGCATCATGTCTCTCTGTGTCTTTTCCTAGTTTTTTGTTTGTCATTATGTCTTTCCCTGGCTTTTTGTGTCATTCTATTTCTCTCTGTGTCTGTCCCTAGCTTTTTATATCATTATATATCTTTCTGTGTCTTTCCCTGGCTTTTTGTGTCATTCTATGTCTTTCTGTGACTGTCCCTAGCTTTTTATGTCATTATATATCTTTCTGTGTCTTTCCCTGGCTTTTTGTGTCATTATATGATTTTCTGTGTCTCTCTATGGCTTTTTTTTTGTGTCATTCTGTGATTTTCTGTGTCTTTCCCTGGCTTTTTGTGTCATTCTTTGATTTTCTGTGTCTTTCTATGGCTTTTTTGTGCCATTCTGTGATTTTCTGTGTCTTTCCCTAGCTTTTTATGTCATTATATGTCTTTCTGTGTCTTTCCCTGGCTTTTTGTGCCATTCTTTGATTTTCTGTCTTTCCCTGGCTTTTTGTGTCATTATGTCTTTCTGTGTCTTTCTATGGCTTTTTTTGTGTCATTCTGTGATTTTCTGTGTCTTTCCCTGGCTTTTTGTGTCATTCTTTGATTTTCTGTGTCTTTCTATGGCTTTTTTGTGCCATTCTGTGATTTTCTGTGTCTTTCCCTAGCTTTTTATGTCATTATATGTCTTTCTGTGTCTTTCCCTGGCTTTTTGTGCCATTCTTTGATTTTCTGTGTCTTTCCCTGGCTTTTTGTGTCATTCTTTGATTTTCTATGTCTTTCTATGGCTTTTTTGTGCCATTCTGTGATTTTCTGTGTCTTTCCCCAGCTTTTTATGTCATTATATGTCTTTCTGTGTCTTTCCCTGGCTTTTTGTGCCATTATTTGATTTTCTGTGTCTTTCCCTGGCTTTTTGTGTCATTCTTTGATTTTCTGTGTCTTTCTATGGCTTTTTTGTGCCATTCTGTGATTTTCTGTGTCTTTCCCTAGCTTTTTATGTCATTATATGTCTTTCTGTGTCTTTCCCTGGCTTTTTGTGTCATTATATGTCTTTCTGTGTCTTTCCCTGACTTTTTTTTGTCATTCTGTCTTCAGATCCAGGGGCCCACCTTGGCCCCCTCACAGAGCAGCCAGCCACCAACAAAGTGAGGGCAATTGTTCCCTATATTTAACCCATATCTACCACAACATAAATGATAAAATAAACAACTCAAGATGTTTTGAATACAGAATGATCATTTATTTACCTTTTTGATGACAGCTGACATGATATTGCACAACATGTTACACATGAAAACACACACAAGTTGCATGATACACTCACAGAAAGACTAATTAACAAATCTCATCATTTCAAATGAATGAATATTATGATCAAAATCTTGATGACTGCAAATAAAATGACACATAACCTGACCTAGAAATATTCAGAATGGCTTCCATTTGCACTGTATAAGTTATTGTCTTCAAATCAAACCATGTTTGTATACAGGGGCGGATACAGGAATTTTCAATAGGGGGGGGGGGCACCATGGGTGCGAGTCACCACGGCGGCTCGGCAAGTTAGGTGGCGCTCTGCAAAAATTAGGGGGGCACCCCCCATGGCCTCTGGTATATTATGCTTATACATTTTAAATTTAGGTGACAATGGTGCCATTTGCATCACATAAAGATGTCAATACATATTTGTTAATGAATTTTAACCTGTACAGTACAAATGGCAGCCATTTTGAATATTTCAAGGTTAAGGGATCTAAAAAATGGCGTTTATTGCGTTTCGACAGTATTTTTTGTGGGACATGAGAGCACCTCAGACCTATCGAATTGCATTCTGAATCTGAAGCATGTCTTTCTGATATCAAATAATTTTCATTTTTGAAAATCACAATATAATACAAATTTTATGACAAATTATAAAAATGTGATATTTTTCAAATTTTTGATATATAACAGTCCTCGAAGTAAATTATATAAATCTAATGACATATTCTTAAAGTGTATGTAGCAGGGAGGAAAAGCCGACGGTCAATTGAAAATTTTGACCTTTCATATTGAAGATATGGATTTTTTCCCCAAAAGACCTAATTTTGTTTGGTGTTTTGGGAAAAAAATCCATATCTTCAATACGAAAGGTCAAAATTTTCAATTGATCGTCAGCTTTTCATCCCACCTACATACACTTTAAGTATAAATCATCAGATTTATAAAGTTTACTTCAAGTACTGTTAAATATCAAAAATATCAATTTTAATGATTTGCCATAAAATGTGTATTAAATTGCTAATTTCAAAAATCAAAATTATTTGATATCAGAATGACATTCTTCGTATTCAGAATGCAATTCGATATGTCTGATGTGCTCTAATGTCCCACAATAAATACTGTCCAAACGCTCATACCCCAGCCCTTAAGTGATGAGACATTGACTGAAATTGATCAGTTTGTAGATTTTGCTTATACATTTTTGGGGAAATGGTGCCATTTGCATCATATAAAGATGTCAAAAATGTGTTTTTAATGATTTGTATCCTGTACAGTGCAAATGGCAGCCATTTTGAATATTTCAAGGTCAAGTGATGAGACATTGGCTGAAATTAATAAGTTTGTATACTTTGCTTATACATTTTGGCAAAATTAGTAGCATTTGCATCAAATAAAGCCTGATGTCAAAACATGGTTTTTTATGATTTTTAACCCATACAGTGCAAATGGATGCCATTTTGAATATTTCAAGTTCAAGTGATGAGACATTGGCCAAAATTAACAAGTTTGTATATTTTGCTTAATATACATTTGACAGAGTTGATAAGAGGCACAGTGTTGGTGATGGTATAGATCCTTTCATTACTAGCATGGACAGTGCACTTGATATTCAGCATTATCCTGTAACATGATGTACCAAAAGTGTTGATCTTATTTTCCATAAAGATGTCAAAACATGTTTTTATAATGACTTTTTATACATTTGGTGATTTTGGGCGCCATCTTGGATTTAAGGAAAAAATCGAGGTGGCACAAAAGCTTATTTTGATTCTATTAACCCAAGTAACATAATATGTGCCAAGTTTGGTTCTGGTAGTAGTTTTTTCCTGGGATGGACCTGCCTATTTCATTTATTATTCATCAAACTTTTGGTTTGTTCCCTTATTCCTCAGACATAAACTCAAATTGGAAGACTATTGTCAGATTTGCTCAAAATAATGTCCTCACTTTTTTGTTTCATCTTAAAGGCATATAAACTGAGCTCAAAAAGAAACTTATAATTTTTCACAAGGTCATATCTTGAAATCGTGTCCATCAAATTGAACCAAAATTACACACAGATTTACTTCAATACTCTACTCTTAACACATGTCAGTAACCAAGCAGTTATCCAACTGACACAACAGCAAAATGCACTGACATGGGACAGCTTCCTGGACCACATTCACAGCCCAGCCCTGTTTCATGAAAAAAGTGTATGAAAAGCAGAAAGCAGCACCGTTTTATCATCTGTGCAAGGATCTTGTGTGCATTCTCACAGATTGTTTGTCTTGGGTGCCAAATGTTGGGCTGTGAAAGTGAAGGAAGTCCAGGAAGCTGTCCCATGACAGTGCATTTTGCTGTTGTGTCATTTGGACAACTGCTTGGTTACTGACATGTGTTTTGAGTAGAGTATTAAGGTAATCCTGTGTGTAATTTTGGTTCATTTTGATTGACAGTATTTTAAGATATGACCTTGTGATTCAAAAGTTGTACAAAATTACAAGTTTCTTTTTGAGCTCAGTTTATATTGCCCGGACAACATCATATCATTGGCAAGCTAATATTATGAGGACAATGAAAACTTTTTTGAGAAAATAAGTCGTTTAAAATTTATATTCCGCAAAAACCAACTGTAAGCAGTGTGTTCCTTCGAACGAGACAGATTTGACCTAGAAACTATTGTGATGTCATGAAATGAAGTGTGCCAGCTTTGAGAGAATGGACTGTCAACACTCTCAATGCACAGAACGTATACTGTTTTTGTTATCAGAAAAAAACTCTGAATCAAGTATTACACATTTAATGCTTTTTACACATGGATAAAATCAGGCCGCTGCTTTATTATATATTAGTAAATTGTGATATTACAATTCAAATGTATATCAACTTGATTAGAAATATTTGGACTAAAATATACAAAATATTTTAGATAAATGTTACCGTGCGAGCTTAGAATTTGAGCCTGATGTATATCCATATTGAATATATTATGCAAATAAGCAATTTCAATGGCCTATTGTTGAACCTTCCTGATTTCTCGTGGTACAAGTCGCGCATTATACACATGACTGAATATCAAAAGAGCTCATATCGAGGGCTCATGTGTATGTAACTCTTTGTGAACATTTATACTCTTCATTTACTGTGACATCATCAGTCTCCTGCATTGGAAATCAATTTCGCTTCGAACGGGGGAAGGACCGTGCGAGGCAGCATTTTACTAACACAATTTCTCTTTTTTCAGGAGAAATACGAATAAAAAAATTGCAACAAGTGTCAACTTGTAATGTAATAATTATTCTCTTCGAATGGAGTTAAACTTGTTTTTGCAATAGATATGCCCTTTAAGTCCAAAATGTTACAATTATCACTAAATATGAAATTATTGTTACACCCAGAGCTGTTTTAAAGTTAATACTTGAAACATGAAAAGATTTGAACAAACCTTGACCTTGGAAACACTCCATTCAAATGTGTTACATATTGGACGATAAGTTATAAATATATTAAGTTGGAATACTCGGCACGCTTGTAGCTCCGCCATAAGCATACATGTAGCCTATATAACACAATCCAGAAGATTGCATGCACACACCTTACACTGTGTACACCCTTATGGGCTTAACAAGCACGTTCCCCGAATACGTTCATGCTTGGCCAGGAATGACCTACTCTACTTTTAGTAGATGATATATCTATTCGGTTTTTGGTAAATTCATTTTATGTATGAATTATTTTTGAATTAGCAAAGAAGGGATTAACGGTTTAGCTCAAGAGAGCAGCATATAAATTTTTTAACTGTGATATAATCGTCGACTGTTCTGCGCTGCACCGTTAGCTAACGCTGTATGCCGCCCTCTTTCACTTTAATACCATGCTGAATACCCGTAAAAAGATATGCTGCCATCAAGAGCTGAAGCGCTTGAAAAAACACTTCATACCTATGTGACTTTGTATATTTCTTTAAAAATATGCAGTCCTGATGCCTTCCGCTAGGAATGCAATGAACACCATTCGAACCTAATACCTATAGATTAAAATGCTAGTGCTAGTAATACGAAGGTCGCCGGTTTGAATCTGGCCAGATGCACTGTTTTTTTCCTTCAACGTTTATGTGCGCTGGCTGCTCTGGGTAAAGATTAAAATTTGTTCAGCTAAAGCACTTGATCCCTTGTTCTCTAATTCAAAATAATTCATATGTAACATGAATTTATATTTAAAAAAAAGCTTTTTATTGGATTTCACCTCTTTTTATTGGTCAAATTTATGTGTTTTTCTTTTCAGCCCAATTTGAGCTTTTTTACCCCAATTTCATGCTGAGTGGTTTGTCGGTATGCTTGCAGGGCAAAGAATTGATATCACTACCGAACTTGAGTTGGAATTGGAAGATAAAGGAACAAAACATCTGCCCCATTTTGCTTGGGCAGAAAATCTCAGTCAATTGTCATATTGGGCCAACAACAAAATCCTAAGAAGGAATACTGCTGCCAGGTATTGACCCTGGTCAGAACTGGCTGTGAGGTCTTTGTTATTCACTGCATCTGTCCAACAATTCAAATCGTCAGCCTGCTACGCTAATTGCCTAAGTCATTTTTTGTAATTTTGAGAACAAAGAACAAAATGTGGTTCAAGCATGCATCAGTTACGTAATCACCCTAATTATTTAGGATTATTCCCTTTCATTTGTATCATTATCCTTGTGCAAAGATTGGTGAATAAATATGTTTAAATGCATGCTTGAACCATATTTTGTACTTTGTTCTCAAAATTACAAAAAAAGACTTGGGCAATAAGCGTAGCAGGCTGACGAAATGCAATTCCTCTGCTGTGGATCGAACTCCAGAACATTTGACACCAGGGCCCAGGAGGAGAGGGCCATATCATTGCTGATATGATTCAACCAAATGAAATCAATGTGTACTTTAAAAGGACTTTTGTTATCGCACCGTATCCTAGTGCATCTTGAGGCCATCTGTTGTTCTGGTGGCAATTGGTCATTGACCTGTGAGAAGATGGTGTTGCAAGAGGGCTCTCACTGGTTTTAAGTCAAATGTATTAGGAATGTTTTCAAGCAGTACATAAAAATATAATTGTAGAATTCCTTCTCACCCCCATACACTGCTTAGTACATGCAGATATACAGTAAGCCAAAAAATTAAGGTACCAGTTATGTTCACCCCTGTATATTCTAAATAAAGACAAATATGTCCAAATTAAACCAAGCAGTCAATACCTGTACTCTTTAGCTCTGATTTAAGACCTTACTTGTTGAAATTGGCAGAGAATTAAAGACACTGTGATCTAAAACCTAAGGAAGGAACAAAATCAAAAGTTGCACTTTTGTGTTCTAATCAATGAAATGGTTTTAACGTGCTAATCAAAGGAAGCGCAGCGCTAGTTCTCTTGTTCACGAACGCTTGGTGTACAAATCAATAGGGCATTTAATGCAGCAAACTGCAACTTTTACATTGGTATCTTCCTTGGGTTTTGGGATCGCTGTGTCTTTATTTCTTGAAAAATTTCAATGAATGAGGTCTTAAATTCGAGCTAACAGATGCAGCTATTGGTTGCTGGTTCCAATTATGGCATATCTCTCTTTGTTTAGGATATACAGCAAGTGAACACAGGGGCGGATTTAGAGGGGGCACACGACCCCTCTAATTTTTGCAGATCGGCGCCTGACTCTGTGTATTTTGGTAGAGCGGCGCCTGACTTTGTAAGGGCGCTGAACCACGGCGGCGGCGACGGTGGTTCGGCGCCCCCTCTATTGAAAATTCCTGGATCCGCCCCTGGAACATAACTGGTACCTAAATTTTTTGGCTTACTGTATGTAGTGTATGAACCGCATCTCCTGGTTTGGAAAGTCAAGTAAAGCTGGTGGTCCCGTGTACAGGAACAGTCAAAACCCTGTGCACGTAGCTATTTGAAAAGAGAATGGGGACCATCCTGGTTCTGATATCTGTAATCAATCCTAGGTTCCAGGATCGTGCATAGGTAAAAGTGTGCATGTAAAGCCTGTGCAACAAAACTCAAATTGAGGTATGCACATAATGGTCGAATCCAATGAAAAGTGTACACGGCATGTTCAGGGCCATAATTTAAAAGTATTAAACAATTGGCTTTCATTTTTGTATTACGGTATGTTTATTTGCGTTGATCATACGCTTCTCGCCATATATAATAAGACCCCCTTCTGTGAAAACCTTAGACACAGAGATCCAAAAACATGCTATTTTGACCCATTTTTTCAAAATATTTCTTAAGGTATTTTTAAAAACATCTACATCAGTTATGAAAAGCAGTCATTGGATTGAATCTAAATTGATTTCCTGAAAGGTGTGTATTCAACGAGTGCCAGTTCAATTTTTCACATATTTGTACATTATGAATTTTTTGTGATATTTTTTTGAGTGGTATTTTTTTACATTACCTACGAATACAATTTTTCATAGCACTAGATATCTTTAAAAAATGGAAATCACTAATAAATGCGCGATTGATACAAGCTTTGATATGTCAAATACTGAAATGCATTGCATTCAAACATCTTTATTATTGTGTTTAGCTGCCAGAAATTCTAAATGGCACAAAGGTAGGTTTGGTAAAAAATATGCATTACCTCCGAATACATGTTAAAAGTTCTGTCATTTCCACAAACTGAGCGAATAGTAAATTATATTTAAGCAATAGGTGCAGGATAATACACTCTTTAATACTACCAAGTTTCAATAGCCTACATTTAACTATTTCTGAGATATTAACAAAATAAGTAAGTATTCAGTAGGCAGCTTTCGGTAGGCGAATGTTGCCTACAAATACAATTGGCATCATGACCCTATTGTGAAATACCGTCATTCATGCCAATGCCCATATCGGTACATAAAGAAGGCCTGTACGTTCGCTATCAAGTCATATGTCAATGAAAGTTGCGAATTCACATACATGCCTGCCATGCAAAACTGAATACGGCTTAATTGTTGAAAAATATGTACTGAAATAGACGACGGTCTGCTCATTTGAAAGAAAAATCAGATTCGAGGAAGATTAGAAGGGGATAAATACTTGGATTTGTCAGCTGTCATGTGTGCTTCATTTTAAACGTTTACTGACCTTCTGGTTTCTGAGTAATTTGTGTCCAAATTGATTTATTCGAAGGTAATTTTGACATTTTTTACCTACGAATACCATGGACAAAAACTGTTCTCATTGTCTCGTGATCTAGACAACACAGTGATGGAGCCTGGTATAAAGCTAATTGTAGTTGCCCTCAAACGAAAGGCCACAAGACGTAACTGACTCCACGATGGACTTCACAAGTCTGTAATAACGCAGAGTGTCATCGCCCCGATATCTTCATGGCAGAAATCGCCATGGTAGGTTGAATCCACCGCCACGCATGGCCATTTTGTATCGACCTGTTTAATAGTTTTGAGTCGCATAATGGGCGAAGGACATCTGACTAAGGCTACTGACAATAGCCCGATTAGCTCGGTGACTGACCTCACTGTGTGTCAGTCGAGCATAGTACGCCATAGGTCATATTCTTTTAGACTACTTCCACGATTGGCCTATACACTGCGCTATATAATTCGGCACATATAAATCAAAAATATTGTCAGTTTTTGACTCAAGACGCAAGCTACTGTCTCAAGACGCAAGCTAACGACTATCATATCTGTTCAAAATATATATTCATGTGCATTGTGCAAGGAACCACATCTGGTTTCTTTATACGAAATCATTTACGGGAGATATTCATCATTTTCTACCCTGGTATCCAAAGATTTTCTTCTCATATCAAACTTGTGCATAGCAAATTCACGTGTTTTCGATCCCGGGTATTTATTTTAATATCTCTGCTGACAAAGTAATTATTAGCCAGGCGATGTAGGTGTGTAACGGTTTTAAGAGATTTGTGTGCAATTAAGCAAATTAAAGTCACTTTAGTGCCTTTGTTTCTTACTTCAATCCTCATTCAACCACCATTGAACCGACATTATTAATACATGATAGTAGGCCTGCTAAGAATACGCGATTTTGGAGGCCAAAAAACGCACCCCGATTTTCAAAAAACGCAAAAATCCGCAATTTCCCGCCAAAAACGCAAAATCTAAAAAAAATATTAACAAAAATTTTGTGGATTTGGAGAGTCCCTGGGCCTAACATCAAGTGCTACCATCATTAAAAAAAAAATTAAAAAATAAAAAATAAATGAAAAAATAAATAAATAAATAAAAAAATAAAAAAATAAATAAAAAAAATTACGTTTAAAAATTTTTTTTTTGCGGATTGAGAGAGTCACTTGACCTTGAGTGAGGTACTGCAATCATTTGTGGTTGATTTTTAAAAAATTGGAAAAAGGATACAAAAAATTACAAGTTTGTATCCAAATGGGACCAATTTGTAACTTGTGTTCACTGCATAGTCTATTGAAGATATAAAAATGCATTGGTTTTGTACACAAGTCTATATCTTAGATAGATTTTGAAGTGAACACAAGATACAAATTGGTCCCATTTGGATACAAACTTGTAATTTTTTTTGTATCTTTTTCCAATTTTTTTTTTTTTTTTTTTAATGATGGAAGCACTTGATGTTATGTCCAGGGACTCTCCAAATCCAAAAAAAAAAAATTAAAAATCGTAAAAAAAAAAAAAAAATTTTTTTTTATAGATTTTTCAAAAATGTCAAAAACGCAATTGGAGTCAAAATACGCAAATTGCGGCGCAAATAACGCAATTGCGTATTCTTAGCAGCCCTACATGATAGGGTCTCTAGTATCAATAAACACACAAAGAAAATAATACATTAAAAGTGCTTTATAAAATGAAGATTTGATTGCGATATCCACCAAAAGTCTAATTCTTACCTACAAATACTGAAATGTTACTTACGAATACAGCATAATACATGACATGTATAATGAAGTGTCCCTACCAATGAAAATTAATTGTCAAAAACTTTAAGCGGTATCCCCAGACAATATTATTACCCATATACGGATTCATTCAACAATTATTTATTATGTAAATTTGCTGTTTAACTACTAAAAACATCATATTTTTTTTGATCTATGGTAATAACATTTATTCATTTGGACGTACCATCTGAAACAGATCTAAAAACTACCATTTTATTCATTCATTAACACAATAGCAAAATTTGAACCTCTAAACTCAATATAGATATTGTTAAATCGATCATGTTACCTACAAATACCCGGGT
Organism: Amphiura filiformis; assembly: GCF_039555335.1. Classification (NCBI taxonomy): domain Eukaryota; kingdom Metazoa; phylum Echinodermata; class Ophiuroidea; order Amphilepidida; family Amphiuridae; genus Amphiura; species Amphiura filiformis. The sequence goes on from NC_092636.1 coordinate 1,349,038, forward strand.
TTCTTCACCATCATTTTATAAAGTGTTAGGTGTATGCTTATAGTTCCTAATATTCCTGAAAACAAATATCCCATTCTTTCTTATACAATATGTAAATTGATTCATACTCATTTAATAAATAAAATACAGAAACTGACCTAAACATCATTTTCAAAAATAAACTAGCATAAATTGAATAAGATTATATTGATCGCGTTATAAAAATGAAAACAAATATTTTCTGGTTGAGCTAGCATTTTCCTGACACCCTGTGGTCTACATTACATGGAAAAAGCAATAATGGGAATATTCCATTTTTTTAGGTTGATTAGTATTGCGATAGTGAAAGCATCCTAGTGGTATTCGTAGGTAAGATTGTGTTATGATGTCACATTTATTATCTCACGTCCTGGATTTATTTTTCAAGATTAGTAATGGCACTTTTGGTTCCTATAAGGCCAACATGCCTTCAATCAATGGGCAAAAGGAAAAATTTGTGTAGACATTTTTATTTTGGACTTTTTTTGGCCCGTGTACACTTTTGGTTGGATTCGACCATATAGGAAGAAGAAGAATTGTAGGCTCCTAGGATAAGGTGTGATACCATAAGGCCCAAAAAAAAAAAAAAGTTTGTCTCAAAGCTCACAAGTGGTTTGAAAACAAATGCGAAATGCGAAATGCAATTTTTTTTTTTTTTTTTTTTTATTCCTGGCTTTTTTATGGTATTTGAGAAAAAAGTCTGATTTTCGCCCAATTTTTCTGGAAAAAACTAAAAATTATTTTTTGAAAAAAAAAATTTCCGATTTCTTTTTGTCAAATCGTGTGATTTTACAAATCTTGTGTATGAGCTTTGACACAAACCTTTTTTTTTTTTTGGCCTAACCACTCAAAAATATGAGTTGATTAGTTTTATGATTAATTATACCTGAATGAATGACAAACTTTACAAACCTATTTCATTTATAGAATACATAAAGTTGTGTTTCTTCTTTCATAGAATATAGAATATATATATTAATCAATTAAATTGTCATATACAAACAGATATTTTAAAAAATATATCAAATCAATTAAAAAATACAATTAGGCATACAATATAAAATGTTTATCAGCTTAACAGATTTTTAGTGTCATCTGGAGTCTTATGACTTTGAAAAGTGCAATAATCACTTTTGTATTATTGCACTATATAAATGTTATATGTATTAATAATATGTATATCATTTGTTATACAAATGGCATATCATTTGGTTTGGCATATATGTTTTGGTAAATATAGTTGGTATATAATGGTATATATGGTTTGCTATATAATGGTTTGGTATACAGTAAAAACTTGATAGTTAGCATATATGTGCTTACTATCGAGCACTTTTGAAAACATGAAATTGTACCAAAGTCCAACGCTTTACCAACTGAGCTAATGGGTTGAGACACACACTTGCAGGTTTACTTGTTCGTATATTACTATGTGTATCAATGATTTGCTCAAAACCCTTTACACTTTTGTGAATGGGGCTCTTCATGTTTGCATCTTTTAAAAAGCGCTACGGTATACCATTATACAAAATAACTTATCTAACAATAAATTTGCCTGAGTTGAATTTTGTTCAGCACAAGCAATAATTTGCATGCTATAAACAGGGCTTGCAAGTTAAATTTCCCACAATTTATAGCACGTTTTTATATTTTAAAAAGACACAATTTCCCTCCAAATACCAGAATTTCCCTCCAAACACCATGATCTTACTCTTCCAAACAGGAAGTGTAAATTTCAAATGGAGTCACCTGAATGAATGACTCCATTTGAAATCCACACCCATGTGGGATATTAAAATCATGTCTTCTATAGGGGTGTATGGATTTCAACTGGAATATCCCTATGTCACATACAACTGAATTATTGTGTACAATAAGACCTTGATGAGTATTTGACTAACAAAAGCTGACATCCATGAATCTTGCATAAAAATCAGGCTAAATGCAATGACAACAATCACAAAGCATTTTCAGACATCATGAATTATTCAACAGATATGCAAAACAGATTGAAACATGAAAATCATAATTTATGTTAATATACAGTGATCTATCAAGATAATCTGCAGAGGCAACTGGTGACATCTGCGCAAAGTTGTATCAAATTGCCATGATTTATTTCCAGTAATACTCATAAATTCTTTGAATAAGTTCATCAGGACTGATATAGTTAAATTTAATATCAGATTTTGCTGTACAAGTCCAGAATTTTACTCACGTTTTAGACGTTTCATCTTCCGTGCGGATGATTTCATCAGTAATGTGCTGATACAGCCGCTGCACCACCTCTGGTCCTCCTACTCTCATCCCCAGGGTGTGTTGTTGTTTGCAGCAGCTGTATCGGCGCATTACTGATGAAATCTTCCGCACGGAAGATGAAACGAATAAAACATGAGTCAAATTCTGGACTTGTACAACAAAATCTGATATTTAAAAAAATACTCATATTTTCCCATTTTGCAATATTTTCCACCAAATTGATGTAATTGCTATTTTAAGCATCATACATAATAACGTGCCATTTAGTTCTACAGGATTCTGAATATATACTTTACATGGTTGTATTTTATCATTGTTCAACTTATAACCTCATTCAGTGATTTCCTTCACAAAATAGTCACACGGCTCCATAATCATAATTATAGCTTACATCAATGTGCATTCGCCTATTGAACGGTTCGGCCATGATACAAGGAAAGCCTCGAACTGGCATGACATTAAAGGAAGTACTATATGTAACTTTACGTACATACTTTACATACAACCATTTACTAAATAGCCCATTTAGTGATCCTAGCTCACATCAATGTGCATTCGCCTATTACACGGTTCCGCTGTGATGCAAGAAGAGCCTCGAACTGGCATGACATGAAAGGAAGTATTATGTAACTTTACATACTTACTTTACATACAACCATTTACTAAATGGTCCATTCAGTGAACCCAGCTAAAGTGTAAACAAAAAACAAAACCCATTGTGTATAAATTGCTTTAAAGTCATTAAAATTGTCAGTTTAATTTCAAATTGGTATTTTTGAAATTAAAAGTCAACAAAAAACAAGGAAAACAATAGTATTAACAAAGTCAAATCCCCATTCAAATACACTCTAATTCTATTTAAGGGATCTAAAATGAGCGTTTTTTGCGTTTCGACAGTATTTTTTGTGGGACATGAGAGCACCTCGGACCTATCGAATTGCATTCTGAATACTGAAGCATGTCTTTCTGATATCAAATAATTTTCATTTTTTGAAATTCATGATATAATACAAATTTTATGACAAATTATTAAAATTTGATATTTTTCACATTTTTGATATATAACAGTCCTCGAAGTAAATTTTATAAATCTAATGACATATTCTTAAAGTGTATGTAGCTGGGAGGAAAAGCCGACGATCAATTGAAAATTTTGACCTTTCATATTGAAGATATGGATTTTTTCCCCAAAAGACCTTATTTTGTTTTTGGTGTTTTGGGAAAAAAATCCATATCTTCAATACGAAAGGTCAAAATTTTCAATTGATCGTCGGCTTTTCATCCCACATACATACACTTTAAGTATAAATCATCAGATTTATAAAGTTTACTTCGAGTACTGTTAAATATCAATTTTAATCATTTGCCATCAAATGTGTATTACATTGCGAATTTCAAAAAAATCAAAATTATTTGATATCATCAGGACATTCTTCGTATTCAGAATGCAATTCGATATGTCTGATGTGCTCTAATGTCCCACAATAAATACTGTCCAAACATTCATACCCCACCCCTTAAGTAGAGATATTACAATTTCAGGTAAAATATCCTACGTAAAGGTTTGCCCATTGGTGCTATGGGCTCCCTTGACACAAGTGGAATTTTAGGCACAACCTAAAAGTGCCCTCCCGTAAAATTCCCAACAGCAAATAAGGGCACGGAACCTTAACTCTTGTTGGAATTTCAGAGAAGGGAGCTTTCTATTTGCTAATGAAATTAACCAAAGACAAAGGAGCCCAAGTGCGCCATTAGGGGAATCTTCATGGTATTTTGTCTTTAATACATAGTGTTCAGCTTAACCACTAGCATGCAATGTTAGCACATCTATAACACTAACAAAGGTGCACAAAAATTAATTGGATGATTTTTACAATTTTTCATGAATTTCAGCAGTATGAATTTCAGTAAAAACGTTCAGTAAAAAAATCAGCAGTATGACTTTCAGTAAATAATTTACTTCAACTGCAATATAGCTCATTCTTGTATACCATTCTTTGAAGGTCAGTGGATCACATGTTGGTTGTCCCTTCACTAAGATCCACAACATACAGTTCTTTAACCCCAATGCATTTGTACATTCATTGAATAACCTTTGAAAATTTGGGTACAAAAACTCATACTCTGCAACTTGAGGTCAAATTTGCACTATGATTGTTTAATTGAGGTTATTGAAAGATGCCATTGGGATGAGGCCATTCACAGCATGGAGGTAACATTTGGCAGATGCTGATCATGTACTTTGTTCAACCATTCTACCAAAGCCTTGTTCAGTTCAGCAGGTCTGTAATGGTAATAAGAAACATAAATGTAAACACTTAATATAATGAAGCATTTTCTTAAGAAGCAAGTATTAAAATATAGATGAATCCAACGAGCCAAGTGATGGTCAGAATTTAGTCGGCCATGACTGGGTCCCCGGCGCACCAAACTGGTGTTATGTGACCGCCCAATTGGGTGGATTAAAGCCGCTTAAAAATTGATGTTATGTTGTATTGTGTTGTAAACTTTCATATTGTCTATGTGTAACACTGGTGATGAAATGCAGTTTAAAAATCCCCACCAAGGCCACATCATTTCATATTTTTGGTGGGATATACCCAATGGGGACCCAGCTATGGCTGCCATTGAGGTGTAGGAATGCATGAAATTGGATGCGGGTGCGGATCAATGTGAACTTTATATTTTGACAAAATATTTTCCTAGTCTCATGGAAAGACCCTTTTTGGTCAATTTTCCTAGACTAAAGAAAAGACTCCCCTTTTGAGGCTTCTCACTCAATTACCCTTTTTTTGGTGTAAAATCTCCCGGGAAAATCTCACCAAACAACCCATAATTTCTGCAAATCCAAAGTCAAACACCACCCAATTTTGCAAATCAGACATCAATTGTACAGGCTAATGAATATGGATTGGAAACATTGTTCAATGTCAGCAACAAAATGGAACAATCCTTGAATCAAGTGTCACTGTGTACCAAGATTCAAGTCACGCCTGGAGCATGATCAGATGATCATGCGAGTTGTACATTTGGTTTGAATTTTGCAACAATGAGTGACATTTCATTATGATTATTTCATTAAAGTCATCCAAAGAATTATATATGTAATGTAATCAAGTCAAATGAGTCTGACAGACATTCCAACTTTGAAATCCAGTTTTCCATACTCAGATGACCAAAAAAACGTATTTTGCACCCTAAAACCATATTTTTGTAAATTTGTACTTTCTCTACAAATCACTACATTAAAACACTTGTTTCCTTCCCCTCTTTGGATGTCATTGTTTACGTTTTTGGTGTCACACACGAATGAAAAGTCAAACACAAACACCACGATTATTGAATGCTTCGTTGCATGTGTGAATAGCGCTCACATCTACGATGCCAATTGGTCCACAAGGCCAAATTGATACTTTGTTTACAAAATATCAACCAATCAAATGACAGTTACTTTACCATGCAATTAACCAAGTCAAACAATGTCAGTTCAGATCGTAGTCAAAATTCAGTTTTCAATTTTATTACATAAGCCATTCTCTTCTTTATTTTGCTGAAAACCCCATCATAATGAGTTACACGTTGGCCATTTTAGTGTTGCACAGAACAGTAAAATACAAAGGAAGTTGAATACTATTATTGGCTACCGTAAATGTTCGCCTAATGGCATTATGGGCTCACGTGTCATAACTGGAACTAAAAGTGCCCTCCTATAAAAATCCCACCAGCAAATAAGGGCACATACCTTTATTTGCTGGTGGGATTTTTAGAGGAGGGAGCTCTCTATTTGTACATGAAATTTTCCCCAAGGCAAAGGGCCCAGGTGCACCATTAGGCGAATGTTTACTGTATGTCTCAAAATTAATATTACCGACATCCGACTCATTTTGCTAATATGCTTGATCGGATGATCGCATTTTATAGTTTTAATCTTTCCAGGACAAATTAACTTACTGTTCCATCTGAGTCCAGTGTCCACACTTAAGATGAGCTCGAGATAAGTTGGGTATCTATATAAATAAACATATGTTTGTAAATATTATAAGCAGTTTAGCATAAAAAATAAACCATGGAAAAGAATTTTAACAGAATCACTGCAGCATGTGTGTCTGGAGGTGTGTGTGTGCGTGCGGATGGGGAATGCATAGGAAAATACCAGATCCATGAGGACCAACCCTGATAACCATGATATCCTTGGTTAATTCTCCTCCCTATTGCAAACACTGTAAAATGCATATAAACAAAGACCAAGTCTTGTATGCTGCAATGCTGGCCATAAGTGTTGGGACGGTTTGATAGGGTAATGTAAATAAGCCCCCCACTCCCCCCGATCAATGTTGAATCCGACTTTTTTGGTCACACAAGCCTTGTGGCACCCAACATTGATTGGTGGGGAAGGGGAGGTTGGGGTGTTAGGAAAGGGTTTTGGCTTGACACCAAAGAAACCTCCACTTTATCACGTTAATAATAACGGAAATAAGGTCATAATATAGTGTACGTTTTCCATAAGTGTCCCAACACATTTTGGCCATGGTTGTGGTACATGGTCAGGTCTCAGCGTTTCAAGTGTAAAAAAAGACATATGAAACAGGGATACATTTATGTTCCATCCCGATAAACTGGGAATATGCCTGTAAAGGGTATATCCCTGGTTTTCTTACAATGCTAATGGGGCTATACAACCACCTAAAGGCATTAGACATGCGGGTGAGATCCCATATTGCATAGTACAGAATCAGACGATATACACATAGATCTGATTCCATACTATCTAGCTGGGGTACACACACCAGCAAAGTGGTGATATTATATCCACACATGCATAGCAACATATCATATTCAGCGGTTTGGATAGTACCAGTTGGATAGCTACACACAGATGTCCCTTGTTCACACTTCTTACAAGTAGGGGTGTGTACGTGTTGAGTGGGTTTGACCTCTCTATTCACCCATTGCATGGTTTAGCCATGTGCAAGGAGAACCTCGATCTGGCAGCATGCATGAATGGGAATTGAACCATATAACATTGTATAAAGTTATGTAATTCTTCCTTTCAAGTCATGCCAGTTTGAGGCTCCTTGCATCATGGCGGAACCGTGCAATAGACAAATAGTGGACTTGTCCCCATTAACGCTGATAAACTGTGGACACACAACTAGCCCTGGACACCCATGCTCTCTCATCTATGTCAAGAAGGTGCAAATAGCATAAAAATGCATTTAAAAGTGAGTCCGCTATTGATAGGTATAGAGTTAATTCACAGTGTAAACCAAATTAAATAGGTCCACGGTTTGACATTAAATTTCTGTCCTCATTTTCCCAAGGTTTTTTTTGTTGTTGTTGACAGGTCATGTGGGGTGGGTGGGTGTGGATATGTAGGGGGTATGTATGGGTGTATGTGTCCAGAGGCAAAGCTAGAGGCAATAAGAAACATACCCCAAGCAGTAATTTTGGAGGGAAAAGCCAGTCAACATTTTTTTTCTTTGATAGCAGATCCTTAACAAGCAAACCAACAAAATAAGCAACTTCTGGCAACATAGCTTTCATGAGTAACTTACCCATTTGTCCATATGTCTGGATGCAGCCTCAGGTAGTACTAAATCATATTCTGCAGTTACCATCAATGCAGGAGACATTATCTGTAGAGAGGTTACACAATATCCAATCAGAGCAAGAATGCCATTTGAAGTTCAAATTGGGAGGGTACATGCAGAACCTGAGAGTTTTCCCAGGGGAGTGTAGAGAAATTACTGGCATTTTTAATGTTGTGAGGACATTAACAAGCTCAAATGGTCAAAGCCACTGCTCCATACAAATGAGCATAACAGAATGTGCTGTAAATATTTGTTTCATTTCCTCTAGTAGCTTCTGGTAAAACAATGTCTCACTTTCCCAGTATTTTGGTATAAATAAGTATATTTTTTTGTTGTTGAAAAAAATACCCAATTTCACCCAACTTTAAGCCCATATCTAAAATGATAAATATGGGTCCACTTTAAGATTTGTGGAAACACGTCCCTATCCAAACCATCCTTGAGTACCCTGGGGGGAAAGCCCCCAGGAGCTCACTAGTTTCAGCCTTTTCAAGACATCTGGAGAGCTGCCCAAGGACTCATATATTCATGATTCAGTTTAAACCCCCCTCTCTCACACCTCATTCTATCACCCCCCTTCCATCCCCAGTTCATCTCTCCTTTTCTTCCCATCACCCTTCTCTTTCCCTCTTTGGGGATTGCCAAAGGGTGTTGCACCCCTACAGTGATGGTTGGTGGGAGAGGGATAACAAAATACACCAATAAATATTATTTCAAAACAATTGTACCTGGTATTCTTTCAAACATACAAATGTCTCAATAGTTCATTGATCAGTGCCCATTATTTGAATTGCAAAATAATTGATCATGAAATAAAGGTGCTATATAAGGATTTTACAAGCAAACAAACAAACAAACAGCAGTTGATGGGCAGGAAAAACCTCCTATGTATCATTTGCCCCTGAACATGTTTAAAGCAAAACCTCCTATGTAACCTGTTGGCAGTTTTGTTTTAAACATGTTCAGGGGCCCATGACACATAGGAGGTTTTTCCTGCCCAGCGACACTATGTAAACTAACCTTCCTGCCAATGGCCTTCAAGCTCCATTTCCAGTTGGTTTCAACATTTCTGTACCAATTCAGAGGTCCTCTGTTCATGGGATAAAAAAGAGAACTTGCTATTAGGCCTCATTAAAGCCATATTGTATTATTTCCAGAAAAATAAATTGGTATTTCTTTCCATAAAATGTTAGCTTTTACTGTCAGATATGTCCCCTTTTAATTTTGAGCTGAACAACTGAGGTAAAGTAAAGAAAATGGGAATTTACTATCAATGTCGATGTCGCCAATGCATGTCACTCCGTCGGTCGTGCTACGGCACAGTCCTTTAATGTGTGTATAACCGTCCCGCACGTTATGTGCACCCTGTGTTATGAACATTGCCTACGAATTCCACTAATATTTCCATCACAATAATTAAATGACGGATCCTGTGCTTAATTCGAAATCTTCATTACGTTTCACTACCTGGAAGAAATTGATCAAAAATTGAATTCCCTCCTAAGGTTCATATCTGTCAATGAGTTGACCAGATCACAAGGATGGCATTATAGCTAGAGGCAGTATATAACACAAATGGGTCAATGAGTTACATAAAAATGACCTTGTGTGGTATTTAAGTCCCAGGAAGTGAGTTTTGCCTGAGGCAATTTGTGGTTAAATGTTGATCCCTCACTACAAGAGTTATTACCGTCGATTTGGATAAAAAAGGAGGCGAGACATGATCAAATCTCTACAGGTAAGAAAACGTAATGTTGGATTTTGACAAAACTACAACACCTAAAGTCTTGATTTTGAAGTACATTGCAATCATGTAAAAAAACAGAATTTTGACAAATATGGGCATTCTCCTCAGGAAATGTTACAATATGGCTTTAATAACATGTTTTATTTGAAAGTGGTTCTGATGTTCAAAATCTGACATGGAAATTTTTTTCCAATCATTTTTTTCCTTTTAATTTTTATGTTAAATAATATTTTATTGGCTGGTATTATCGCACTGTTTGTTCACAGAATAAATCACAGATACAAAGTGTATGATTTGAATCCAGTTTCATATCTTGGACAGCAAACCATTGCCCCTTTTCACGGTTTCAATGGTAAAATGTTTTTTTCTTGCAATTTCGGTGTGACAAATTTTTAATGCTCATGGTAACTTTGAAACAAATCTTATCAGTAATGTGGTAAATACATTCATTAAATTTGTTCATCAGATCAAATTTTCAAATTTGATTTGTCATCCACATGAATTTGTACCTATTTTGATATATCATTCATAAGAAAGACAAAAGATAGTTTGCTTGTCCTTGTCCAACCGACACTCTCAAACATCACAAACAAAAAATAACTGATTTTTTTTTTTACTCTTTTCATTAAAAATCTTGATCTATTCTGTCCAAAACATTGTCTGACATGCAGAAGCAAAAAGTAATTTTCTGTGTCTCAAAATATAACACAACTGCAGCATCACATGCCGTCAATTTGCAACCATCCGGTCATTTGAGAAAAGAAGTTTGTACAGACAAAAGTGTTCAATTGAAGCATCAGTGTTCCAATATCTGTCATCAGATCGAGCCTGCGGTCTTTAAACATGTTTAACCACGTGAGAATACATGAAGTTGGCAACCTTTTACCAACCGACCAACCCATCTATATAAAGTGGTCTACTGACAAGCAAACAAATTTTGTTGTTGCCTAATCACAACTGGACAACAGTTTCCCTAGCCCCAGTTTGTGGCCCTCACAAACTTATCGAGCATGTAACGTGAGCATCCGAGCGCGTAGCGCTAGGCGTTCAACCAAAGCGCTTTAGCGTTGCTGACACAACCTCTCTGGATAGTATTAAAAAGCAACAGAGCCCCAAAGAGTGCTACAGTTTCCTATGAAAGTAGCATTTCTAATGAAACCTTCCAATGAGTTTGTGAAATGGACAAATGTCAGAATAGTGAGTAAACTTGCCCTTGGTTTGGACATGCAAAACTTGACAAATTTAATTTAAAAACTTTCATAATGTTTACTTTGTCATAAAACTTAATTAAAGCAACTGAACTCACATTTTATTGGAGTATGACTGGAGTACAACGTGAGAGCAGTTGATTAGATTATCAATTTTCATTAATTTTGATTTGTACTCTTGAATGAATGATATCCTTTACAAATATTAATTTATCATTCAAACATGACATTTGTTACTGAATAAAAATCCCTTTAAAAGGGAGAGCTTGGCCATAGATTACCCAAACTTAATGAAATATATCAAACAATGAATACACAGAATATACTATATATGCTAGAGGAACTCTCATTGTAGTAGGCCACTCGGTTATGTGAAGTCAGCACTGGTCCCTTATGATACAGGCATGAGAATTTTCAGTTTAAAAACTGAATTCAGTTTTTTTTATAGTCAAAATTTCCATAACTTTATTTAATTTCAGCCTGTTTTTGGTACTTTTGCCCAATTTCACGCCAGCATTTTCAGTTTTTCAGTTTTTTTAGGAAAGTGCAGTCTCATGCCTGATGATAGAGTGACTAGTACCATAGACTATGGTATTACACCCTCTATAACTGTCATGTGAAAGATCAATAACCACACAAATTTTTACAATGTTTTGTTTCATGTCCCAAGAACAAAATAATTGGCATTTGGTAAAATTTATCTTGGAAACTAAAGCAAGTGCCATATGTTAACATGGTTACGCTTATGAATGAACTTGTCAACACCCATTGAAACTCATTATCCCTAGGTCAAAAAACAATCACTACTGAACACTGCTTTATGAGGGAAACAAGGTTACCAGGGAGGTTGTTATTTCATCCCTGGGTCAGCACGGTCAAGTCAAAGAGTTCAGTCCTGAATATATATATAGCTAAATGAATTATGTCATGGTGGAGTGAGGCTACTTTTTAGCCTGCAAATCCACCACTTAAATTTTAAGCATTATCATACGATGAAGCAAATACATGTTAACAAGTCTCCTACTTCTTTCTGCTTTGGTTCAAAGGTTGAAATACTCCAAATCTCACACATTCACCTCACCATCTTAGTACCAACCTGAATTCAGATTTCTTGTATTCTTGTACATAATACTCCAAATCTCACTCACTCACCTCACCATCTTCGTACCAACCTGAATTCAGATTTCTTGTATTCTTGTACATAATACTCCAAATCTCACACATTCACCTCACCATCTTAGTACCAACCTGAATCCAGATTTCTTGTATTCTTGTACATAATACTCCAAATCTCACTCACTCACCTCACCATCTTGGTACCAACCTGAATCCAGATTTGTTGTATTCTTGTACATAATACTCCAAATCTCACTCACTCACCTCACCATCTTAGTACCAACCTGGACCCAGATTTCTTGTATTCTTGTACATAATACTCCAAATCTCTCTCACTCACCATCTTAGTACCAACCTAAATGCAGACTTCTTGTATTCTTGTACATAATACTCCAAATCTCACACATTCACCTCACCATCTTAGTACCAACCTGAATCCAGATTTCTTGTATTCTTGTACATAATACTCCAAATCTCACTCACTCACCTCACCATCTTAGTACCAACCTGAATGCAGACTTCTTGTATTCTTGTACATATTACTCCAAATCTCACGCATTCACCTTATCATCTTAGTACCAACCTGAATCCAGATTTCTTGTATTCTTGTACATAATACTCCAAATCTCACTCACTCACCTCACCATCTTAGTACCAACCCCGGCGTACCAACCTGGACCCAGATTTCTTGTATTCTTGTACATATTAATACTCCAAATCTCACTCACTCACCTCACCATCTTGGTACCAACCTTGACCCAGATTTCTTGTATTCTTGTACATAATACTCCAAATCTCACTCACTCACCTCACCATCTTGGTACCAACCTGGACCCAGATTTCTTGTATTCTTGTACATAATACTCCAAATCTCACTCACTCGCCTCACCATCTTGGTACCAACCTGCACCCAGATTTCTTGTATTCTTGTACATAATACTCCAAATCTCACTCACTCACCTCACCATCTTGGTACTAACCTGGACCCAGATTTCTTGTATTCTTGTACATAATACTCCAAATCTCACTCACTCACCTCACCATCTTAGTACTAACCTGGACCCAGATTTCTTGTATTCTTGTACATAATACTCCAAATCTCACTCACTCACCTCACCATCTTAGTACCAACCCTGGTACCAACCTGGACCCAGATTTCTTGTATTCTTGTACATATTAATACTCCAAATCTCACTCACTCACCTCACCATCTTGGTACCAACCTGGACCCAGATTTCTTGTATTCTTGTACATAATACTCCAAATCTCACTCACTCACCTCACCATCTTGGTACTAACCTGGACCCAGATTTCTTGTATTCTTGTACATAATACTCCAAATCTCACTCACTCGCCTCACCATCTTGGTACCAACCTGGACCCAGATTTCTTGTATTCTTGTACATAATACTCCAAATCTCACTCACTCACCTCACCATCTTGGTACCAACCTGGACCCAGATTTCTTGTATTCTTGTACATAATACTCCAAATCTCACTCACTCACCTCACCATCTTGGTACCAACCTGGACCCAGATTTCTTGTATTCTTGTACATAATACTCCAAATCTCACTCACTCACCTCACCATCTTGGTACCAACCTGGACCCAGATTTCTTGTATTTTTGTACATAATACTCCAAATCTCACTCACTCACCTCACCATCTTAGTACCAACCCCGGGTACCAACCTGGACCCAGATTTCTTGTATTCTTGTACATATTAATACTCCAAATCTCACTCACTCACCTCACCATCTTGGTACCAACCTGGACCCAGATTTCTTGTATTCTTGTACATAATACTCCAAATCTCACTCACTCACCTCACCATCTTGGTACCAACCTGGACCCAGATTTCTTGTATTCTTGTACATAATACTCCAAATCTCACTCACTCGCCTCACCATCTTGGTACCAACCTGGACCCAGATTTCTTGTATTCTTGTACATAATACTCCAAATCTCACTCACTCACCTCACCATCTTGGTACCAACCTGGACCCAGATTTCTTGTATTCTTGTACATAATACTCCAAATCTCACTCACTCACCTCACCATCTTGGTACCAACCTGGACCCAGATTTCTTGTATTCTTGTACATAATACTCCAAATCTCACTCACTCACCTCACCATCTTGGTACCAACCTGGACCCAGATTTCTTGTATTTTTGTACATAATACTCCAAATCTCACTCACTCACCTCACCATCTTGGTACCAACCTGGACCCAGATTTCTTGTATTCTTGTACATAATACTCCTAATCTCACTCACCTCACCATCTTAGTACCAACCTGAATCCAGATTTCTTGTATTCTTGTACATAATACTCCAAATCTCACTCACTCACCTCACCATCTTGGTACCAACCTGGACCCAGATTTCTTGTATTCTTGTACATAATACTCCAAATCTCACTCACTCACCTCACCATCTTGGTACCAACCTGGACCCAGATTTCTTGTATTTTTGTACATAATACTCCAAATCTCACTCACTCACCTCACCATCTTGGTACCAACCTGGACCCAGATTTCTTGTATTCTTGTACATAATACTCCAAATCTCACTCACTCACCTCACCATCTTAGTACCAACCTGGACCCAGATTTCTTGTATTCTTGTACATAATACTCCAAATCTCACTCACTCACCTCACCATCTTGGTACCAACCTGAATCCAGATTTCTTGAATTCTTGTACATAATACTCCAAATCTCACTCACTCACCTCACCATCTTAGTACCAACCTGGACCCAGATTTCTTGTATTCTTGTACATAATACTCCTAATCTCACTCACCCCACCCTCTTAGTACCAACCAAAATCCAGATTTCTTGTATTCTTGTACATAATACTCCAAATCTCACTCACTCACCTCACCATCTTGGTACCAACCTGGACCCAGATTTCTTGTATTCTTGTACATAATACTCCAAATCTCACTCACTCACCTCACCATCTTGGTACCAACCTGGACCCAGATTTCTTGTATTCTTGTACATAATACTCCAAATCTCACTCACTCACCTCACCATCTTGGTACCAACCTGGACCCAGATTTCTTGTATTCTTGTACATAATACTCCAAATCTCACACACTCACCTCACCATCTTGGTACCAACCTGGACCCAGATTTCTTGTATTCTTGTACATAATACTCCAAATCTCACTCACTCACCTCACCATCTTGGTACCAACCTGGACCCAGATTTCTTGTATTCTTGTACATAATACTCCAAATCTCACTCACTCACCTCACCATCTTGGTACCAACCTGGACCCAGATTTCTTGTATTCTTGTACATAATACTCCAAATCTCACTCACTCACCTCACCATCTTGGTACCAACCTGGACCCAGATTTCTTGTATTCTTGTACATAATACTCCAAATCTCACTCACTCACCTCACCATCTTGGTACCAACCTGGACCCAGATTTCTTGTATTCTTGTACATAATACTCCAAATCTCACTCACTCACCTCACCATCTTAGTACCAACCTGAATCCAGACTTCTTGTATTCTTGTACATAATACTCCAAATCTCACACACTCACCTCACCATCTTGGTACCAACCTGGACCCAGATTTCTTGTATTCTTGTACATAATACTCCAAATCTCACTCACTCACCTCACCATCTTGGTACCAACCTGGACCCAGATTTCTTGTATTCTTGTACATAATACTCCAAATCTCACACACTCACCTCACCATCTTGGTACCAACCTGGACCCAGATTTCTTGTATTCTTGTACATAATACTCCAAATCTCACTCACTCACCTCACCATCTTGGTACCAACCTGGACCCAGATTTCTTGTATTCTTGTACATAATACTCCAAATCTCACTCACTCACCTCACCATCTTGGTACCAACCTGGACCCAGATTTCTTGTATTCTTGTACATAATACTCCAAATCTCACACACTCACCTCACCATCTTGGTACCAACCTGGACCCAGATTTCTTGTATTCTTGTACATAATACTCCAAATCTCACTCACTCACCTCACCATCTTGGTACCAACCTGGACCCAGATTTCTTGTATTCTTGTACATAATACTCCAAATCTCACTCACTCGCCTCACCATCTTGGTACCAACCTGGACCCAGAGTTCTTGTATTCTTGTACATAATACTCCAAATCTCACTCACTCACCTCACCATCTTAGTACCAACCTGAATCCAGATTTCTTGTATTCTTGTACATAATACTCCAAATCTCACTCACTCACCTCACCATCTTAGTACCAACCTGGACCCAGATTTCTCGTATTCTTGTACATAATACTCCTAATCTCACTCACCTCACCATCTTAGTACCAACCTGAATCCAGATTTCTTGTATTCTTGTACATAATACTCCAAATCTCACTCACTCACCTCACCATCTTGGTACCAACCTGGACCCAGATTTCTTGTATTCTTGTACATAATACTCCAAATCTCACTCACTCACCTCACCATCTTAGTACCAACCTGGACCCAGATTTCTTGTATTCTTGTACATAATACTCCTAATCTCACTCACCTCACCATCTTAGTACTAACCTGAATCCAGATTTCTTGTATTCTTGTACATAATACTCCAAATCTCACTCACTCACCTCACCATCTTGGTACCAACCTGGACCCAGATTTCTTGTATTCTTGTACATAATACTCCAAATCTCACTCACTCACCTCACCATCTTAGTACCAACCTGGACCCAGATTTCTTGTATTCTTGTACATAATACTCCAAATCTCTCTCACTCACCATCTTAGTACCAACCTAAATGCAGACTTCTTGTATTCTTGTACATAATACTCCAAATCTCACACATTCACCTCACCATCTTAGTACCAACCTGAATCCAGATTTCTTGTATTCTTGTACATAATACTCCAAATCTCACTCACTCACCTCACCATCTTAGTACCAACCTGAATGCAGACTTCTTGTATTCTTGTACATATTACTCCAAATCTCACGCATTCACCTTATCATCTTAGTACCAACCTGAATCCAGATTTCTTGTATTCTTGTACATAATACTCCAAATCTCACTCACTCACCTCACCATCTTAGTACCAACCCCGGGTACCAACCTGGACCCAGATTTCTTGTATTCTTGTACATATTAATACTCCAAATCTCACTCACTCACCTCACCATCTTGGTACCAACCTGGACCCAGATTTCTTGTATTCTTGTACATAATACTCCAAATCTCACTCACTCACCTCACCATCTTGGTACCAACCTGGACCCAGATTTCTTGTATTCTTGTACATAATACTCCAAATCTCACACACTCACCTCACCATCTTGGTACCAACCTGGACCCAGATTTCTTGTATTCTTGTACATAATACTCCAAATCTCACTCACTCGCCTCACCATCTTGGTACCAACCTGGACCCAGATTTCTTGTATTCTTGTACATAATACTCCAAATCTCACTCACTCACCTCACCATCTTGGTACCAACCTGGACCCAAATTTCTTGTATTCTTGTACATAATACTCCAAATCTCACTCACTCACCTCACCATCTTAGTACCAACCTGGACCCAGATTTCTTGTATTCTTGTACATAATACTCCAAATCTCACTCACTCACCTCACCATCTTAGTACCAAGTACCAACCTGGACCCAGATTTCTTGTATTCTTGTACATATTAATACTCCAAATCTCACTCACTCACCTCACCATCTTGGTACCAACCTGGACCCAGATTTCTTGTATTCTTGTACATAATACTCCAAATCTCACTCACTCACCTCACCATCTTGGTACCAACCTGGACCCAGATTTCTTGTATTCTTGTACATAATACTCCAAATCTCACTCACTCGCCTCACCATCTTGGTACCAACCTGGACCCAGATTTCTTGTATTCTTGTACATAATACTCCAAATCTCACTCACTCACCTCACCATCTTGGTACCAACCTGGACCCAGATTTCTTGTATTCTTGTACATAATACTCCAAATCTCACTCACTCACCTCACCATCTTAGTACCAACCTGGACCCAGATTTCTTGTATTCTTGTACATAATACTCCAAATCTCACTCACTCACCTCACCATCTTGGTACCAACCTGAATCCAGATTTCTTGTATTCTTGTACATAATACTCCAAATCTCACTCACTCACCTCACCATCTTAGTACCAACCTGGACCCAGATTTCTTGTATTCTTGTACATAATACTCCTAATCTCACTCACCTCACCATCTTAGTACCAACCTGAATCCAGATTTCTTGTATTCTTGTACATAATACTCCAAATCTCACTCACTCACCTCACCATCTTGGTACCAACCTGGACCCAGATTTCTTGTATTCTTGTACATAATACTCCAAATCTCACTCACTCACCTCACCATCTTGGTACCAACCTGGACCCAGATTTCTTGTATTCTTGTACATAATACTCCAAATCTCACTCACTCACCTCACCATCTTGGTACCAACCTGGACCCAGATTTCTTGTATTCTTGTACATAATACTCCAAATCTCACACACTCACCTCACCATCTTGGTACCAACCTGGACCCAGATTTCTTGTATTCTTGTACATAATACTCCAAATCTCACTCACTCACCTCACAATCTTGGTACCAACCTGGACCCAGATTTCTTGTATTCTTGTACATAATACTCCAAATCTCACTCACTCGCCTCACCATCTTGGTACCAACCTGGACCCAGAGTTCTTGTATTCTTGTACATAATACTCCAAATCTCACTCACTCACCTCACCATCTTAGTACCAACCTGAATCCAGATTTCTTGTATTCTTGTACATAATACTCCAAATCTCACTCACTCACCTCACCATCTTAGTACCAACCTGGACCCAGATTTCTTGTATTCTTGTACATAATACTCCTAATCTCACTCACCTCACCATCTTAGTACCAACCTGAATCCAGATTTCTTGTATTCTTGTACATAATACTCCAAATCTCACTCACTCACCTCACCATCTTGGTACCAACCTGGACCCAGATTTCTTGTATTCTTGTACATAATACTCCAAATCTCACTCACTCACCTCACCATCTTAGTACCAACCTGGACCCAGATTTCTTGTATTCTTGTACATAATACTCCTAATCTCACTCACCTCACCATCTTAGTACCAACCTGAATCCAGATTTCTTGTATTCTTGTACATAATACTCCAAATCTCACTCACTCACCTCATCATCTTGGTACCAACCTGGACCCAGATTTCTTGTATTCTTGTACATAATACTCCAAATCTCACTCACTCACCTCACCATCTTGGTACCAACCTGGACCCAGATTTCTTGTATTCTTGTACATAATACTCCAAATCTCACACACTCACCTCACCATCTTAGTACCAACCTGGACCCAGATTTCTTGTATTCTTGTACATAATACTCCAAATCTCACTCACTCACCTCACCATCTTAGTACCAACCTGGACCCAGATTTCTTGTATTCTTGTACATAATACTCCAAATCTCACTCACTCACCTCACCATCTTGGTACCAACCTGGACCCAGATTTCTTGTATTCTTGTACATAATACTCCAAATCTCACTCACTCACCTCACCATCTTGGTACCAACCTGGACCCAGATTTCTTGTATTCTTGTACATAATACTCCAAATCTCACTCACTCACCTCACCATCTTGGTACCAACCTGGACCCAGATTTCTTGTATTCTTGTACATAATACTCCAAATCTCACTCACTCACCTCACCATCTTGGTACCAACCTGGACCCAGATTTCTTGTATTCTTGTACATAATACTCCAAATCTCACTCACTCGCCTCACCATCTTGGTACCAACCTGGACCCAGATTTCTTGTATTCTTGTACATAATACTCCAAATCTCACTCACTCACCTCACCATCTTGGTACCAACCTGGACCCAGATTTCTTGTATTCTTGTACATAATACTCCAAATCTCACTCACTCACCTCACCATCTTGGTACCAACCTGGACCCAGATTTCTTGTATTCTTGTACATAATACTCCAAATCTCACTCACTCACTTCACCATCTTAGTACCAACCTGAATCCAGATTTCTTGTATTCTTGTACATAATACTCCAAATCTTCTTGGGTTAAGAGAGTGCTTAAAGTTGGCTTCTCTGGCAATCCTACCAAAATACCACCTAAAAATAGCAAACAAACAGCACAAAACAAAATCCTTCAAATTATTTGATTTTAACAAATTTAATGATTTATGATGGGGAAATAGAAGAACCAGCAACTGACTATTGACCAGCTGCATAGTCATCTCAAAAGGAGGTTGTAACTGCTACGAGTGTGTTGCTTACAGCTTTCTTATACTACTTTAATTACTGCATACACTTTGTAAATCTGGCACGTTATATTGCATGCAAGAAAAGATTGGGAGACTAAAATACCCTTTGCGCATACGTTTGCACGGAGAACCTCGTTTTAGTAGCAAGAAGGCGGGTACATACAAAGCTCAATCGGCTCATCCACATTTCTGTCATCACTTGGAACTGTGGCAATTGCCCTTTTGATCCAAACATCCATCTCAATAAATTGATATAGGTGAGCAAACTCAAAAATAGCGCAAACAGCGTGAGCGTACACAAAGGAAACTTTTAGCGTAAGATAAGCGATGTCGCCAGGTCTGAACACTGTACCGGCATCAGCTGAATTCGAGTACGCTTGTGTGTTTATTAATCTATGCTTTCTATGATGCATAAATCATTTTCAAATAATTTCCCAAGTAAAAATTACATTTAGCCCAGGCCCGTAGACAAATTTTAAAAACAAACAAACAAACAAACAAAAACCACCACAAAACAATTATCCTGACCTGAACAAAAGACACACATCCAATCTATGTAATCCGCATTTATTCATGAATTTGGCTAATTTTGATTAATGTTTCATAGAAGAACAATTGTCAAGGACAGAGGGAAACAGGTTGCATGGTAGGCCATCAAATTGCAAAACTAAAGCTGTGCATCATACAAAGGGGTTAGTATTAGGTCCTATCTGCAATAGCTGCCCTATACATATTTTTGACAATTCTACATGCTAGCATTCTATATTGTACACACCTGGCAGCTATTACAGATAGGGCACTAACCCCTGGATATTATTATCACACATTCACTGTCAAAATCATTCAGGGAAAAGTAATCACTAGGATCCACAACATGCTCATCTATCAGGGGTACAGAACCCCAATACATTTGTACATTCATTGAATGACCTTTGAAAATTTGGGTACAAAAACTCATACTATGCAACTTGAGGTCAAATTGTGCACTATGATTGTTTAATTGAGGTTACAGAACTATGTCATTGGGATGAGGTCATTGTGGTCCATAGTGAATGATTGGGAGAGGTTGTAGAATTAGATATCCACCCATATATGATCATTGCTCTCTATAGAAATATGCTGATCACTATAACTGCTTAGGATAAAATACCAGGAAACAGGATCAACAAGTTTAGGGTTTTGGTGCTGATGATATCTGTACTACTATCGCTGCATGCCTTGAAAAATAATTGAACCAGGATGGTTGAAACTGAACCGGATTATTTGATTTGGTATGGAATTGAGTGTTGTTAATAAAATAGAGGGCTGTTTATGACCGTCTCATCAAGTTAATGGTCCATGTTACTGGCAAAAGACAGAAAATTACCCGTGATCAGAAATAATGGAATTCTGGAAGTGGCATGACTGAACTTGATGCTACATCTACCTGCTTAATAGGATGCCAATATTATATATGAAGATCAGGGCTCAACATTAATTGGTCAACTCATCCAATCTCTATGGTTCACAACTTGCAAAAAACAGCCTTTAACTGTGAGCAAGCACCAATGCAACTTGCCAATTTCAATTTGGCCGAATGTATTTACATTCAAATTTTGTTTGATCAGCAATAAGAAGAAGACTATAATTATACAACTAGACATGGGCAAGTAAAGACTATGGTACAATTTACCCGACACATTTACAACTTGCCAATGGGCAAGTGCTAAATTTGGACCCAGATGGAAATATTTGTGTAGACACATTACATCTAGTTGTAGCCATGTTTGGTATAACCTCTGGTAAGGTGTGTTTCCTATGGCTATGTTCTGTAGCATCACTGGTATGCTTGCTCTTCAGTCCATCTCTGGTTAGCGATAACAAAGAATATCGTGCAACTAGGCTTCTGAGCTTACACTCCAGTAATGTGCATCAACATTTAAATGAAAGGCAAGTATTCTTTTACTTTTTTACATATTGGGCTATTACGCCTACAGTTGAAATCCATATATACACCCTCTATGGAAGACATGACCTTAATCTCCCATGCAGGGGTGTGAATTTCAAATAAAGTTCCCTGAATGGGTGACTCCATTTGAAATCTACACTCCCTGTGTGGAAGATTAATGTCGTGTTTTCATAGGGAGTGTATATCTTCAATATGAAAGGTCAAAATTTTCAATTGATCGTCGGCTTTTCCTCCCAGCTACATACACTTTAAGAATATATCATTAGATTTATAAAATTTACTTGAGGACTGTTATATAACAAAAATGTGGAAAATAGCACATTTTAATAATTTGTCATAAAATTTGTATTATATCGTGAATTTCAAAAAATGAAAATTATTTGATATCAGAAAGACATTCTTCATATTCAGAATGCAATTCGATATGTCTGATTTGCTCTCATGTCCCACAAAAAATACTGTCGAAACGCTCAAAACGCTCATTCCAGATCCCTTAAAGGAATTTAAATATTCTTTACAGTTGTTTCAGTCTCAGACTATTGATTTTACTTATAATGCCAAGCACCCCCAAAATGCTAAATCATGTTTTTCAGTCAATTATTTGTCTTACTTCAAAATCTTCCATAACCATGATTTGAGCATGGTATTTATAGAACAGGGATCTTACCAACTGAGTTTTCAAGGAAGCTTGTGTATCAAAATTAAACCAGAGATTCCAAACAGTGGTGTAGTGTGAGTCATTAATCCTATTTTTTTTTGGGGGGGGGGAGGGGGCGTCCATGACGGTGGCCACCAGCCCTGATTTGGGGCACAAGCAATATATCAGCAATTTTCCTTTGTGATTTTCTAAATTTTCAAATTGATTGAGGAGGGCATATGCCCTCCTGTGCCCATGTGACGCTACGCCACTGATTCCAAATCAAATTTTTCTGCTTCTCTTGCTCCCATATAGTGACCAACATTAATCAAATAAAATTAAAGTGTTTATAATTGCTACTGTGAATTTTACCAAACAAGATCTCCTACCACTAGAGGTAATTGAAGTTGCTGAGAAGTTTCATCATGAGATCCTAAAAACTGAAAATTTGGAACTTGGAATAAGTGAAGGTCCATACTACTACTAATCACAGAATGTTACAAATATCATGAGGAAAAAAAGAAAGTATTTTATGATATTTAATGGTAGATATTACAATTATATTCTGTTATTTATCAAACCAACAGAAATGACTACACAACCGATTACACATATGACATGACATCTTCAATGAATCCACCATTGATAACCAATCCTTCCTCACCAATGTCTCCATCATGGATTGAGAGGGGTCCAGTCTCATTGGATGACATCTTGGCATATAACACAAGTGATCAATGGGAGAAATGTTACAAACCTGTGGTAAGATATCTCACATTCTCAGTTTTTTGTATCACATCATATGCATTCTTTTGGTTCATTCATTCTATGCTCTCTGTATTTCTCAATAACATTCCTGGGGTCTCCCCGTCAGTCCAAAACACCGTCAATCCGAACCACTGTCAGTCCGAAAATCTAATTGAAGTTAGGGTTAGGATTAGTGTTAGAATTAGGCTTAGGGTTAGGGTTATAGGTCTAAGTTTAGGATTAGGGTTGACGTCTTTTTCAATAAGATTTTCGGACTGACAGGGTTTCGGATTAACAGTGTTTCGGACTGAGGGGTGTACCCACATTCCGATGTTGACAATTTGGTCCATAGTCTCTCTACCTTTGCAAAATCCTGCCTGCTCATCATATATATCTCTTGCTACAGCTTGTTCTTCATTACTTAGATGATGATATTCAGAAGCACTTTACTTGCATGACAAATCAGGCTGATGGTCCGGAGATTGCCACACTCTTTCAAATTTCCCTTCTTTAGCAGTGGAACAAATACTGCCCTACACCAGTCTTTTGGCCATTCCTTCTTTTCCCAGATAAGCTCTTCTTTTCCAGTTGCCTTCCACAACTCTAAAGCTACATTATGCTAGGTGGTTTAGAATTTTTTATTTGTTCCATAGCAAGCTTGACTTCAAAAGAACATCACTATTTTTATTTAATGCAGAAAATTTTAAGTCCAAAAAATCTAAAAGCAGCATCAAACTTTATAAGTCTGAAATAACTTTCAAGATATTGTTATTCACTTTTACAGGACTGCCCATCAAGTATACAAAGCAGAATGCGTTCAATATTTAGTACTCGTATGCGCTTCATCAGAGATATTCCAATGGTACTCAGTGGTGATTCTCTCACACAAGATGTCTACAAACGCCTCCAGAAATTTAAAATACCCTTCGGTTGGAAGAATCTTACTTATGAAGGTACAGTTGTCATACAAAGGTAAAGGTAAAGGTTCATGATACAGGTTGGAGAGCCAATCTCTCTAACGAAGCGACTTAAGAGTCAGGCTCTTCCTTGTATACAATGTTGCTGTGGGGGTCTGCCACTCCTCCTTTACAACAATTTCAATTTGCCACTGAAGATAAAAAACTATTCTATACTTTTTTAAATTAGTCATGGTGAATAGTATGCAAAACAACATGCAAAATATTTACCAATGAGAGGGGACAATTTTAACAGTGATGACCTGTTTGATATTGTATACACAAGTCTAGTGCTTTTTAGTCAATGGATGTGGCTTTGCCTTTAAGTGCAAATTTGATTGATTCCTGGGGTGCCGTCTATGGTAGAGGTAAAGTGGATGAACCCAAGTTCACAGGCCAGAGTGCCAATCTCTCTTTTGAAATGATTGGGCTAGACTCCACCATATCGTCAGCCTGCTACGCTAATTGCCTAAGTCATTTTTTGTAATTTTGAGAACAAAGAACAAAATGTGGTTCAAGCATGCTTCAGTTACGTAATCACCCTAATTATTTCGGATTATTCCCTTTTATTGGTGTCATTATCATTTGTTCTTGTGCAAAGATTGGTGAATAAATATGTTTTAAATGCATGCTTGAACCATATTTTGTATTTTTTCTCAAAATTACAAAAAATGACTAAGGCAATTAGCGTAGCAGGCTGTCTATATAATGTTGCTGCGGTGGGGGGATCGATAGATCTTCTCAATAGCAAGTCTGTTACCTTTGCGGCATTGAATAAAGCCAGTACTCACAAGTACACCTGGGTGAGGACAGGTGTGATAAGCAAGCAAAAGAGGGCGGTATACAGGGTTAGCTAACAGTGCAGAGTAGTATGGTCGATGATGATCACTGTTAAAAAATTGATATGCTACACTCTATAACTAAAGTGTTGATCCCTTGTTCGCTAATTCAAAAATAATTTACCAAAAGACAAAATACGAATTTGGCTGTCTGCCAAACTCATAACAATATATCTGATATATTTGACTTGACAGAAGTAGAAGATTTTACCTCCTCCTACTATGACACAACCAGTGGATGTATTCTAACCAAGCCTCAAGACAAACCTGGCTGTGTTACATGTGCTGTTGTTGGTAATGGTGGTATCTTGCAGGGAGCTAAGCAAGGAGAAGCCATAGATGCACATGACTTGGTCTTCAGGTAAGAAGAAAAGCATTGTGTTGCATTGCATTGCACATCCTAACCAATATGCAAATCCTAACTCACCCATACCCTGCACTCCACCTCCCGCTAATTCTTACCCTCGCCCATTTTGAGTTTAACACATGTGCCTCAAGTTTTCTGGCACTGATATGTGACCTGTTCTGTTCACATTAGAGCACATGAGAGCACTGTATTAAAATACCCAGAAATGAACCAAGTTATGAGACATCACATAGTAAAATGAAGACCTCCATACTACACCTATGCCCCAAGATTGCTTGCAATGAGATTTGAACTGTCATCTATCCAACAAGTCTTTAATACCATATGTATCTGCCAAGGCTATTCTGACATTAAGAGCATTTTGAAATTGCTGTCACATATACATACATCCCCGCACACAAACAGACATACAGACAGAGTAGTCATTACATAGGCTTACGTTTGAGGAGAGAGAGACAAAAATGTATTGCTTTGAACCATGCATATTCATCTAAGTAATAATTAATAAATCAATACTGTAGATAAGACAAATGATTTTGAATTCAAATTTTTGTTTAAGGACTAATCTTGCCATTACAAAAGGATTTGAAGAGGATGTAGGCAACAGGACATCAGTGTATGTGTTCAGTCTTCATACCCTACAAGGTTCCATGACGAAAGGCAAATCTATGGGATTCAAATCTGCACCAGTCGATGATGTACGTAAGCTCATAACTGATTCAGAATACTTCTAGAAACACATTTTTTACAAACACCAACGTTGATATCTTAGAAGCTGTATTTCTCCCATATTCATGAGAGTAGACTGTTCTATTTTGCATGTTGCTAACAAATAAAACAAGGTATCATGAGTCTCATGTGTTGCTGCTTTTACACTTGTGGTGATAGACAGAATAAGTAATGCAACCCTTGACATTCATTAAAGTTGGGTGACCCCATTGACAGCCTTACTTCCCTCTCCCACTTTACACGCAAAATGCAGATCAGACGAAGGTCCGTATAAACTATATTTCTTATAACCCTGGTGGAATTTTAGGCCTGAAATATGTTTTGTTTAGGTGGTATGAACCTGAGACGAATATAACTACTCGTCTCAGGTATGAACAACAAGGCGGTTCTCGAACCACGAGTCTCGCCTGCTTTTGTGACCGCCTGCTTTTGCGATAACTGTTGGTAGAGAGGTAAATGAATTTGGCGGTTATCGGCTGAGCACGATTATCTGGCCGATGGTAACTGTACCCACCAAGTTTCATGCCCATGCAACAGTTTTTACTAATTTGACCTCAGATGACCCCTGGTGGCCTCGAAATGACCTTCCAAAAATTTGGCTTTAAATGTTGACTGTACCCATCAAGTTTCATGCCCATACGAGTTTTTACTAATTTGTCCTCAGATGACCCCTAGTGACTCCGAAATTACCTTCCAAATATTTGGCTTTAAATGTTGACTGTACCCACCAAGTTCCATGTCCATCCAACAGTTTTTACTAATTTGACCTCAGATGACCCCGAAATGACCTTCCAAAAATTTGGCTTGAAATGTTGACTGTACCCACCAAGTTTCATGTCCATACGACAGTTTTTACTCATTTGACCTCAGATGACCCCTGGTGACCCCAAAATGACCTTCCAAAAATTTGGCTTTAAATGTTGACTGTACCCACCAAGTTTCATGTCCATCACGACAGTTTTACTAATTTGACCTCAGATGACCCCTGGTGACCCCAAAATGACCTTCCAAAAATTTGGCTTTAAACGATGACTGTACCCACCAAGTTTCATGCCCATACTGAGTTTTTAATAACTTGACCTCAGATGACCCCTGAGTGACCTCGGATGACCCGTAATGACCTTCCAAAAATTTGGCAAAACCAAAGAACTATTTCATCAAAGTAATAAATCAAAACAGAAAGATGCTTCCTTTACGAGTTATCACTCATTGAAAGTGCTACTTTGCTATACTTTACATGGAAAGCGACTATCTTAAAGTCGTCATATTTCCTTAATTACATGACCGATCAAGCTGTTATTGGGATATGTGATGCACAGTTGAAAATTAACTATTAAAAGATTTGGTGACCTCAGTTGACCTTTGACCTTGTATGTTACCTTTGACCTCACGAAATTGGAAAAAGTATGTTGCGCTGAAAAATCAAATTTGGCAATACCAAAGAACTATTTCATCAAATAAATCAAAACAGAAAGATGCTTCCTTTACGAGTTATCACTCATTGAAAGTGCTACTTTGCTAGACTTTACAAAGAAAGCGACTATCTTAAAGTCGTCATATTTCCTTAATTACATGACCGATCAAGCTGTTATTGGGATATGTGATGCACAGTTGAAAATTAATTATTAAAAGATTTGGTGACCTCAGTTGACCTTTGACCTTGTATGTGACCTTTGACCTCATGAAAATCTAATCAGGTCAGTACCTCTGGCCACGCATAACTCCCCACCAAGTTACGTCACTGTACCCCATACGGATCTCCAGATAATCTGTTCACAAGGTATTTTGTTTATTACGCATATATTATGCAAATTAGGTACTTAATTACCACATTTTACGCTCAAAATCTAATCAGGTCGAGAACCTCTGGCCCCGCTACTCCTCACCAAGTTACGTCACTGTACCCCCCATACGGATCTCCAGATAAGCTGTTCACAAGGGTTTTTGCTTGATACGCATCAAATACGCATAAATTATGCAAATTAGGTACTTAATTAGCATATTTTGCGCTGAAAATCTAATCAGGTCGAGAACATCTGGCCACGCTTACTCCCCACCAAGTTACGTCACTGTACCCCATACGGATCTCCAGATAAGCTGTTCACAAGGGTTTTTTGCTTGATACGCATCAAATACGCATAAATTATGCAAATTAGGTACTTAATTAGCATATTTTGCGCTGAAAATCTAATCAGGTCGAGAACATCTGGCCACGCTTACTCCCCACCAAGTTACGTCACTGTACCCCATACGGATCTCCAGATAATCTGTTCACAAGGTATTTTGCTTATTACGCATAAATTATGCAAATTAGGTACTTAATTACCATATTTTGCGCTCAAAATCTAATCAGGTCGACACCCTCTGGTCATGCTACCCCCTTTAAAGTTTCATCATCATAGCACTTACGGTTCTCAAGATAACGCGTTCACAAGCTTTTTCCGAACACACACACGCACACACGCACACACGCACACACCCCCACACACACACACACACGGACACACACACACCATAGTGATTACTAAGTCTCTCCCTGAACATTCAGGCGAGACAAAAACAAGGTAATTTGGTGCAGTGTCTAAATCATGCAAATTAGGTACCGTACTTAATTAGCATATTACAAATGTCTTTTGAATTAGAACAAATACACTGCCATCTATTCAACAAGACTTATTACCATATGACATCTAAAAGGCTATTTTAATCCACATACATCATTTTTGCATGTTGGGTATTTGGGTATGCACATTTTTATTACAAAAGACACTTTGATTTCAAATATCTCCTCCACAATGACAATAATTTGAATAATTATGATTTCAGGGGATAGTCTACCTTGCATTTGGAACTAACCAATGGGATTACACATACTATACATCAGAGCTGAAACCACGACTTCTTCCACGTTACTATGTGATAGGAAATGTCCATGACTACCGGTAAGTGACTCAAGCAGTTTGATTCCATATTGATTGATGTCAATGTATGTCTTATGTACAGGTATGACATATGATTTTCACTTTCAAATGAAACAAATCAACAAAACAAACATATCGTCAACAGGTCCTTAAAACTTTTGAAACCACACCTTTTTCAGCTTTGACAGTTAGTAATTGCCATGGGCATGAAGGGTGTATTTACATACACTGATCAACCTGTCATCATTGGCCGCTATTCACAGCTGGACTTGGGCCGCTGTACGATCACACCATATTATATGCCCTCTGACAATTCACAGGGGCTGAAATTTTGGTATTCAATTTCAGAAAATGAGATCAGTGGAACAACATTTATTACTGCTAATCAGGGATAATTTAGCTTCCGTTTCTAAGGATCTGTCCACCAAATGTTACCAAAATAAATAACAAAACAGCAATATAAATTTATGTATTTTTTTCCATTGTTAAAAATATGCACTTTTTTCCAAATGAAACAAATCAACAAAACAAAATACCACAGTATAACAACAAAACTCTAATATAAATTTGTATATTTTTTTCATTGTTACAAATATGCAGGAGACCCAAATATTTCTCAATTGGACTAACCAGCAAAAACCTGAAAATGTTCCATCCAGACTTCATGCGATATGTAGGCTGGAGGTAAGTGAATATGACATAAGCATGTCAGTGTAATTGGCATACAGATAGTACTAGGATCCACAACATGCTCATCTATCAGGGCACAGTTCTTTAACTCCGATACATTTGTACCTTCATTCAAATGACCTTTGACAATTTGGGTACATAAACTCATACTCTGCAATTTGAGGTCAAATTTTGCACTATGATTGTTTAATTGGGGTTATTTAACTATGCCAATGGGATGAGGCCATTTTGGTCCATAGTATAGGATGGTCTTGCTCCAGGTAGTCGGGCAGAGTTTCTGTTTCAGCTATCAGTGGTTTGGCCATGTGATCACGCGGACGAAAAGTCTAGCTAACACCATTCTGCAGGGAGGTACAGATGGGGTAAGGAAGAAAAGAAAACCAAAGAAGATGTGGATTGATAACATCAAAAACTGGACTGGATTGAACTTTGACCAGCTCATATGAACAGCCGAGGACAGAGAACTGTTGAAATATTGCACATCTAAAGCCATCACTACATTGCCTCCTAGCTATGGGACATAAAATTGATAGATAGATATATAGATATAAACAATGTTTCTATGTTCCAGTGAATGATGCGAAAGCCTCTTCTCTTGTTTGTATTCTTATGTCATTTTCTTACTACTACCTTATTTCATCGAATAGTCGCCCCCGGGGGCGTTACATTTTCCAAAAGGGGGGCATTTTTTTACAGGAAATACAGCATCTTCATTTTAAACTACAACTGCTGTGCAATATTTCCAACCAACTTTGATGGAAAATAGAAATAAAAAGAACTCCAATACCAAAAATGAAGACAAGGTGGTCATTTTGAACACAAGCTGGTTAACCAAGTCTGCATCAAGCTCTACAGCCACCAACACCTTGGTTAGTGCACCTGCAGTCAATGGTACTACAGTCCACATGCAAGATAACGGAGAACAGTTTGAACATTCAGTCATAGATATCCAAGTGTCCAAATTTGAAATAATAGATGTGGACTTGTAAGCCCATTTTAAAAAATGGACTATTCCAGTTGAAATCTACACTACTCCTGTGGAAGATTTTGGAAATATCTTCCACAGAGGAACTATGTTTTTCAAATGTAATTGGTCAGGGTTGATCATTTTGAAACCCATACTCCCCTGTATTATGGCTTTACCTATATTTTCCACAACTGGAGTGGGTATTTCAAATGGAAGTTACCCAATTTAAATGAAATAGCCCAATGCATCATTCAAGGTGGCAGAGTACCGTAAAACCCCGTCTACAGGCATATAGAGTGCTTCTGATGAAAGCTAAATTAATCCCGGTGCCATTATGGAGTTTGAGCAAATAAATGACAGATCCAAGCATATACGAACAGGTATTGTTGTAAGACCAATATTTTGTATTGGCATATTTACGCTAGTTTCGTATGAACTTACCTTTAATCAAAAACACTATATATGCTTTTAGACGAGGTTTTACGGTATACTATGGGACACACAGACTCCACAAATTTTGGTTAAGCTTCTCCGATAAATAATAAAAGTGAACCAAGTAATGTGACATTTTCTTAAAGACCTATTATAATTGGATCATGATCAAATGAAGGCTACATATATACTGCAGCATACCTGTTGTATTTTAATTGAAACTTATTTATTTCAAAACTTCCAATTCCGGTTGGATTCAATCCAAAAGAAGAAATATCAGAAAACTTGGGGCAGGTTATCGACCTACTACTGGTGCATATGCTGTAATGGCCGCTCTACACAGCTGTGACAAGGTACTACCGTAAAAACTTGATAGTTAGCATATGTGCTTACTATCGAGTGCTTTTAAACATGCAAACATGAAGTGCACCATCCACAAAAGTGTGAAGGGTTTTGAGGAAGTCATCGATTCACATAGTTATATGCGAACAAGTAAACCTGATAATTTGTGTCTCAACCCCCATTAGCTCAGTTTGTAAAGCGCCAGACTTTGGTACAATTTCATGTTTTTTAAAGCGCTCTATATAGTAAGCACATATGCTAACTATCAAGTTTTTATGGTATTAGTTATTGGGTGAAGTGAAGATATGTTATAGAAATTACAATGTACGAAAAAGTTGGGGGGGGGGGTTAAATACCCACAGTCAGAACTCTTGTCCCCTCTACCCGATGCCCCCAGTAAAAACCCAAAATTATGTCCACTTGAAATTGTGATGTGCCCTGAGTAATTTAATTTGATGATTTATCTTTGTTTACAAAGTTACATGAGTGATGACATTTTGGGGAATTCCCCTCTCAAATTGAGCAAAACAAGTTGAATCATATCTAATTTGGAATATTTGGAAACCCCCTGAAAATGATGTAATGGGATTTCCCCTAAGGAAGTGATGTAATGAGAAAGGTTAATGTTATAAGTAAGACTTGGGAATTTCCCAGATTGAGCATAGTGTGAAGGCAGTAAATGGCCCAGAATAGAATGGGTTTTTTCCCAGGCTTGGTATATAATAATGTAAATGTAAACAAGGATTCACAGTTGATAGTGTTGATCTGGGCTAGCTAGCTAATATGTTTACAGTCCAATTCCTTCAAAGAAAGGAAATTGCAAGCCAGAAATATTTTATGTAGTCAAAGTACTACTATTTGCCAGTGTTGTCGGAGAAGGTTTAGAATGCGTCAAGGAACGTACTTCTTCCAAGAAAGGAAATATATTCTTCTGTCGATTTGCTGAAGTCTGGTGTTTTGATTCAATGCAACTGTCAAAATAAGTGGGGACAACTGCATCGCAGTCCTGCTTCCTGAAGATATTGTGTGAAAGGTGGAAATAGCACCAAGTTTGGAGAAAGCAGCGCAAGGAGTTGAGTTTGGAGCAAGCAGCGCAAGGAGTCAAGTTTGGAGGAGAAAGCAACGCAAGGAGAAAGCAACGCCATTTTTGTGTGAGGATTTCATACGCAAGGATATTCATAAACTCAAGTGTTCACTGGACTTCGCTGGTTTTCGCACCACAAGTGAATAGGGATATATTACATCAGTCGTCCAGAACATTACAAGAACTTTATGATCGCCAAGAAGAAGAATGCTGGCTAAGTACAAAATAGATAAAGAGTGATTATATTTGATTAGTGTATATGTGCATTTGTTGTCATTATATTGTACCAAACAAAACTTGCTTTCAATTAAACTATTCTGCGAAATAGGTCAATTAGTTTCCTGCTTTACACAGGATTGAATAGGGATTATCATAGTTCAACTGCCAATTAATGATTAAATAAACTTCTTTTTAATAAGTACTTCAAAGATTTTAAAGTCCGCTGAGTCCCAAGGTCAAATACCATGAAATTAAGGATTCCAAAATTTGATTTTTTTTATGGGAATGTCATCTTTAAAGGCCTATAACTAAAAAACATGCTGGGTGACTTGTTCCGGGTTTTGTTGGAGCTGGTCACATATGTCTTACAATTTTTTCTTCTATGCTTTACTACCAACAGGTTGATTTATATGGGTATTCAGATCACCCTGACAAGTATACGGAATATTATTTTGATAAGAAATACATGAAGCACAGGAATTACGCTAATCATGATTTTCTGACTGAAGCAGATCTTTGGGATCGTCTGGACAGGAATAACATAGTATCGTTATACAGGAGAACTAAGACTGTATTACTATATAGGAGAACTAAAAGTTTGAAAACCTTGCCTAGACTTTGATACTTTGATGTGCTATAAATGATAGAGTGCAAAAAAACTTTTGCTTGCATATTTTACAAGTTATCTTGTCACAAAAATCATGCAATGTTGTCAAAAGTAAAGGATGATAAATTAAGGTTTTAGTAAAAAAAATGTCAAAATCATGCATAAATCATCCTTACATTTAAAAAAGGTAAGACTTTCATGCTTACGAAAGCTGTATCTGGTGCATGGTCTTTTAAGTTGCATCTTTTTGCACTAAGGAATCCAAAATGTATGCTTTTGACTGCAAATCTTTGTTTTGTTTACACATTTGCTGGTGGTAAGTAATGACATACCAAATGTGACTTCACTGCATTAGACATACATCTTTGAGGTAAAAGTGGAACTCTAAGATCCAAATAGATTCTCAAAGATCATGATCCACATGAACTGCAGTGTAATCTAAATCTAAATGCAATTAAATGCAAAGGCCCTGCTAGACTAAAGCATATAGGCCGCCTTCTCTCGTTTCAATATCTAATATATAGTTGGCTGCTAAGACACAGTGAGAGAGTATGCAATCATGACTAGGTGATATTACCCATGCACCAACTGTGGACTTGGGTAGTCCAGTGGTATAACTCTTCACCAGTAATTGTGAGGCCTGAGATTCAACCCCTACGGAGTCCAGATTTTCTCTCTTTCAATTTGTCAGTTTGCCTAAGCTTCATAAAGTCATTTAATGTTCTTGTACATGTAGGCATTTACAAGATACCTTTTAAGTATATCTGGTGATTTATTATAGAGCTTGTAAAATGTGCTAAAGAGAACCAAAAAATGATCAACTGACCCTCCCTTTTGTTTTGCTTTTGTTTTGTCACCTAAAACCGTGGAGCTGGGTGCAGCCGGGTGAACAAGACACTTCCTACAATCAACGAAATATGTCTTGGAACGCTTGCGTGTAAATAACAGAAAACTCTCACCCCTCTCCCCGTTCAATGTTGAGAAATGCCAATGTCTTCAGCGGTTTCCCAATGTGTTCCAACATTGATTGATGGGGAGAGGGAAAATAAATCATTGTTGTAGATGTCATGCTTGTTTCCTGGCAAAATATCGTCATTTCCATGATCATATAAAATTCTGCACAGGATTTCAACAGAGTGTACCAAGCGCCCAAGGACTTTTTTCAGTAGATTGTCTCTGCGAATGCAAAATATATCATCTAAATTTCGCTTTTTGTCTCATAACTCAAAAAGCGGAATGTCGTATGAGCTTCACATTACACACGATTTGAGAGTGGATTATATGCTTTGGAATCATAACAAAATTGTTGCTAAAGAAATTGGTTTATTTAGGAAGTGGTCACTTTAATCACCCCCTATGCTAAAATACACACATTTAGCAATTATAGCTCTAAAATGCTCTAAAATGTCGTCTTTGTCCCATAACTCAAAAACAGAATGTTGTATGAGCTTCATATTGCACAGGATTTGGAAGCAGACCATGTACTTAGGAATCATAATACAATTGTTGATAAAGAAATTGGTTGGTTCAGGGAGTGGACACTGAAACACCCCATACCCTAACATACACGCATTTAATGAAATGTTTATGCTATATCTCAAAACCGAGAAATCGTATCACGGCTCTAAGCTGCATGATTCCGAGTTGTTTAATTTATTTTAAAATTAATATTTAAAGTTCACCTTCATAGCACTTGTCAGATAGGTGAGCGAAGCGTTGAGACAACAGAAAAATGAGTTTTAATTAACTACTAAAACCGCATGTACGTTAAGATTGTAAGGAAGTAAATAATAAACTACGACTATCTTCAGTAGATAGCATTAACTTGTTTTTGACATGATGTAACAACTATCTTCAGCAGATTTGTGCTGCACATTTTTGTGTATGGGGTGTGTGTATAATGTGGGGGTGTGTGCGTGCGAGGTGTTGGGCGTGGAATGTATTTGGGGTAGGGTG
Source organism: Amphiura filiformis (assembly GCF_039555335.1). NCBI lineage: Eukaryota > Metazoa > Echinodermata > Ophiuroidea > Amphilepidida > Amphiuridae > Amphiura > Amphiura filiformis. Next base: position 1,384,745 of record NC_092636.1, read on the forward strand.
GAGGAGGTTTGTAGGACTATTATAAAATCACATTTAAATCGGAAAGTATTTCATTTGGGGGCTTTTGGGGAAGAAAGAAAGAAATAATTAAATTAATTAATCAAACATAGAGAAAGAAAGGAAGAAAGAAAGACAGAAAAAATAAATCAAAAATGTATACTTCATGTATTTATGATAAACAAATATTTTCACCGGGTTCACCGTCGCAAATAATAAATGAAACAGAAAAAGTAATACCGCCTGGGAATCGAACCCAGGACCTCATGTTTACAAGACCTATGCCTTAACCACTTGGCCACGTGAGCCATTGATTAAGCTGCTTGAAATTCGAACCTATAAGCGGTCACTTCAACCCTTTTCCACGTTCATGTTTTTATTTATTTCAAATGTCTTTCGTTCATTCATTCATTCATTCATTCATTCATTCATTCATTTTCTTTCCTTCTTTCTTTTTTTTTTTTTTTTTTTCCTTTTTCTTTCTTTCTTTATTTCTTTCTTTCTTTCTTTTCTTTCTTTCTTTCTTTATTTTTAATACAAAGAAAGAAAAAAAGAAGCATAGAAAATAATGAATGCATAATTTAGCAATGATTCACGCAATTTAAACACGAATAGTCAAAGGGTGTAAAGTGTAAACCCATAATGGTAATCTGTAATGGTAAACTGCTACATTGAATAACGTGCATACTGAGCAGTTTGACCTGCATTCATATTAATATATACGTATAGATATTTATTTCAATTCAAAATGGCAAACTGTTAACAAATGTCATAAATGCGATCAATTTGTCATTCCTTTTGTATTCAAACATTCTCAATTGGTATAGCCAAGGTAACGAACGTCACGCTTCATGAGATGCGGCCTAAAAACCATAAAATTGTCGATTTTGGACCATTTTGTCATTATGGTAAACTGATGCACTTTGCCATTTCCACTATACAGGTTTACACTTTCCCCGATACTTGACTCATATAAAAGACCAAAACTGGTTACTTCGACATGAAATGACAGCGTGGCGCATAACGGTTTAGACCTTCGACTCATAATCTTTTGACTATTGATTGATGTGAATGGTTCGAGTCCCGTGGTGGTCGATTTTTTTCTTTAAGTGTATTTAATTGTTGTTTTCTTTTTATTTCTCACATAAAAGCATATTTTATTATAAATAATATTAAGAAATGAGTTGTTTCAAATTGTTACATCATAATCTTTCTGATTCGTTCGGATAGGCCTATACTCAGCAAACGCAAGTTTTACAGAAAACATTTACATGTTAGCTTATATTATAAAGGGTACAGAACGTTTTAATAAAATTCAAAAACATTTTAGAAAACATGCTGCAAACATTGTAATATTTCTTTACAAATTATATTTGTAGTGTTTTTGAATTAGGAGACAAAAACGAGATTTGACTCAGTATCATACAGTAGAGAGTCATAATTACAAAATGTGTGTAATTTAGCAAAGGAGGTGTTTTCAGTGACCATTCCCTAAATATTCCAACTTCTTTATCAACAATTTTATTATGATTCAAAGGAATATTATATACTTCCAAATCGTGTGCAATATGAAGCTCATACAACATTTTGTTTTTAAGGTATGGGACAAAAATGACATTTTAGAGCAGTTTAGAGCCATAATTACGAAGCGTGTGTAGTTTAGCATAGGGGATGGTTTCAGTGACCACTCCTAAATAAACCAATTTCTTATTCAACAATTTTGTTATGATTCCAAAGCCCAATATCCACTCTCAAATCGTGTGCAATATGAAGCTCATACGACATTCAGTTTTTGAGTTATGACACAAAAACGAAATTTATATGAAATATTTTGCATTCGGTAGAGACAATCAACGAAATATGTCTTGGACGCTTGCGTGTAAATAACGGAAAACTCTCCCCCCCTCTCCCCCGTTCAATGTTGAGAAATGCCAATGTCTTCAGCGGTTTCCCAATGTGTTCCAACATTGATTGATGGGGAGAGGGGAAGGGTAAATCATTGTTGTAGATGTCATGCTTGTTTCCTGGCAAAATATACGTCATTTCCATGATCATATAAAATTCTGCACGGGATTTCAACAGAGTGTACCAAGCGTTCCAAGGACTTTTTTCGTAGATTGTAGTTTAATATCTTGGAAATTAGAAGTATAGCAAGTTGTTAATCATTTCATTTTTGTTTATAATTGTCCAGTATCTGAAATATTAAAGAATTAAAATCTGTCTTGAACAAACATTTATCTGACCTTGTAGATATACCTAAATGTACAAATAATCAATCTGATATAGAATAAATCAATTTATAAAAACAAACTTTCTCTGCATATTGCAAAGTAGCCTATTGATTTGTGTATTGATCACATCAGAAACATGTCTGATAGTATCAAGAATCAATCATGACATCATGCAGGGTTGCCAAACCTGCAATTTGGTAGCCCAATTTGAAAACGTTTTTAAAAAGATTTTATCCCCCTACTTTTGACCATATCATGTCCCACAGAAACCAATATTTAGGAAAAAAATTGTGACTTTTCAACATTGGCTCATGTGACTTCCAATATACTGTCATTAGTAACCTGTCCTGAAGAACCCAATGGTTAAAAGATAAATTGGGTGACTTTTTCAATTATTTGACCTGCTATTTGGGCTGAAAAGGTCTTGGCAACCCCAAGCAAATCATCGATACTATCTATCAAAGGTTGCATGACAACAATATCTTGTCAACTTTTAGTCTTATCAAGAACATCAACTTTGGGTAAAGAAAATTCAACATTGTAGCAATCATCTCCTGGTTATGTACATTTATTTCATCAGCATCTGCAGAGCAGCATTATGATATGAATCATCTCCTGGTTATGTACATTTATTTCATCAGCATCTGCAGAGCAGCATTAAGAAGATATAGGATAACTTGTGCAAGGAAATGCAGCATTAATTTGTATGACAGACTCTGTGATGTTTCTACTTCTTATGCTGGTCAATATTGTCAATTGATGATCAGAGGAGCATCCAATCATTACAAACAATGTGTAAACCAGCCTGGTTAACACTTAATCAAATGAGATATCAACACACAAGACATTGATAACTATACCTGATTTCAGCACTTTGAGATATATAAAGTGGATAAGATTGGACCTTATATAGCCATGGTAAGCATAGCGTAAAACATAATGGCTACTAGAAGTAGAGAAAGGCGGTCAGAAGGTGCTGCCACCATGAAGACCGTCGGTGAAGGTGTAACACTGTTCGGCAAGTATGATATTGAACAAAACTCTACAGTAAATGAACAAACTGGGTTATTTCTTCAACAATTCACTAACAGCGTTAGCCGTGCATTGTATAAGGAAAGATGCGCTTTCAAAGGACGTAATTTTGGAAATGATGACCTCCTTCAGGCAAAAGGTCATGACTTCTTTGCCTCCCACAAAAACAAGGACCTAAACTCATCGCACCATGCTAATTTCTTGCCATCCCTTGATACACTGACTTATCTTCAAGAACAACTCTTCGCAAGCCAAAAAGAAGTGAAGGAAGTACACACAATCAATACACCCCATAGTTCGTTCAGAGGGGATCGCATGGCAGAGATACCACTAAGAACCACAAAACTACCACACAGTAGACTTCTAAGCAGATCCTTAAACAGCTCCTCGGATGACCTGCGCCTACCTAAGATTATGAACATATGTGATGCGAGAGGTAACTTGTGGGAAATTTCAGAGCACAGACCTTATACAAGAATGCGCACCGCTGTCTTATCGCCGGAGAGCGACTTTCAAGGCATAAAACATAAAGTCAATATCAAGTTACCTTCTTGTAAAGGAGAACTTGCGAATGAAAAGCAAGATTTTGCAAATGTTGCAAACAATGTGAACAGAAGTGATAAACAACAATACGCGATGACGACAGATAAGGTATTACTACGTAAACAGAATCAGGATACAAGTACAGGTGACAAAGCTGCTGGTATACCTTATAGTAAAAATGCAACAGACAATGTGTTCCCACCAAAAAGACTTTCAATGCGATCACGTGACAATCCTCAAGATGATTCTTTAGAACCTTCATGCCGTATTGCTCCTTCAAATCCAATGCCATGTCAGCCTTGCACAAACATGTCAAACTTAGTGTACCATGACGATTTCGAAAGAAAATCGGTGTTGAAAAAATTGAACGCTGACACCAGAGCAAGAAAACTGAGCTATGATGAGTATATTGAGCAGCTGTCAGAATTGAAATACTGCAGCTGCCAGAAGGAGACACTACAAAATTTGAGTGTCGATAAAAGACGGAGGCTATCACTGAGAAAAAGTTCTGATGCCAGTGGAATCTGTTCATACGACGAAAGATCAGAGAGTGAAAATCGCGCAATATACACACGACAGGGTGCGTCATTGTTTCCCCCTGAATTGGAAGAATTATACAAGCGAAGTAACTTAACAGTTTTTACAATGAACGAGAAACTGAATATACCCAAGAATTTATTTGATCAGGAAAAGGAATCGGTGCGATCTTTTTACCCAATGCATGACTGGGGATTTCTTCAGGACAAGGAATCACTATCACCCCGTCCTTGTTCCAAAAGAGTCAAGTTACGTGGTAATAAGGGTAAATCTGTGAGGACATCAAAACAGGATGACAGTAATCTGTGTTTGAGTGGTATCAAAATGGGGCCAATCAATATGTTTCATCGCAGATTTCCAAGCGAAGATGTATCAAGTCCTAAGAATTCATTGACAGATCCACAAAATTTAGACCATGTCCATCAAGAACTACCAAAAATGCATGCCTTAGATCCCTTGTAAAGGGAGACACCTTATCCCAGTGTCGAGGAGCTTAAAACTACCTTTTGCCAGCATTTTGGCACTTGTGCCAACTCTTTCCATCTATGCTGGATTTTTTCCAATTGGGTACTTACACCTTGTCCCATTTTGGATGCTCCTACCTACACTACTCTATATTTCATCCTTTTCTATTTTTTCATCCTTCTATCTGTCTACCTTCTCTACCTTAAAACTTCCTTTCGCAACACAGCTGGTTAGGAAAGGTGAGCCAAGTTAGTTGGCTTGGTAGTTTGTTTTTTGTCTGGTGTTGTTTTTGGATTGGAGCTTTCGTCCTAAGTATCGTAGAGGATGGGAGTTCTTATTCCACATACTAGGGTAAAGGCGCTGAATTCCAGTACTGATGGGTACATAAATCATATCACACTGGCGGTACAGGACACAGATCCCCAGTGTGAAGGTGACAGCGTAACCCCACACGGGCATCAGGAAATGGGCGATACTGTCAAATTAAATCCGGACTGTGGACTAAAAGGTTGTCCACAGACGGACAACATCATCCATTTCCTTTTGTCGGGTAAAAGCTAGTGTGGGTGCCAGCTTGTGTTGTGACTTTTACTTTTACTTCTTCTCTTCATCTTTCTTTCTTGCTGTCCCAATCATAGTGTTTTGTGTAGGATGTGGATTCTCAGGGGGCGCTGAGACCCCCTGTCAGTATAACAGCAAGAGCTGACTTCAAGAACTCCTCTCTTCCAACTCGGAGCTCATCCAGCCTCTACCATGTTACCTCGCCAGTGTGGTATGAGTAGGCAGAAGGAAGGGACACTTTCGTAGGGTGAACCTTCTTTAACCCAGCTATGGGTAAATAGCGAATACTAGCTATGGTTTAAATAGTCGTAAATGGTCAACAGCATTGATGTATGTGTTGCGCCGGAGGAATCAACCGTATGGTCAACGACAAAACACAATTACACAAAGCTCACATCTGGCATCCAGGGAGATGGTTTGTGTCAAGAGGAGGCTAGTACTGTAAGAACTCAGGAATGGCCCTCTACTGTTGGTACGGAAGGACCTGGCCACCCACCGTACTATTTGGCCTTGAATGTAAGCATGAGAGTACAAAGTCAAAAGAAAACGATGGTATCGGAAGGTGCGACCCGCAGGCCGGAAGATACGTCAATGGCTACTGGGGAAGAGAGAGATGCTGCTCAGAGTACACCTGCTGGTGATGACAGATCAGGATTAAAGCCTGCTACAGGAAGTCCTGTTCTTGACGGTCCCAGGAAGGAAAGGAACAGCACCCCTTTAAGGAAGCCAATAAATATTGCTACATGGAATGTACATGCAGTATGTCAGGAGGAAAGATTGAAGTTGTGGAGAAGGAGATGGTTGCAAACAATATTAAGATCCTAGGAGTAACAGAGTTGTGGTGGCTTGGACAAGGGAGGTTCACTACAGATGATGGAAGTATGTTTATCTATTCTGGAAAAGATACTGGAAGGAAAGCGGGGAGGTGTGGGTTTCATAATAGAAAGAACCACAGCCAAGTGTGTTTTGGGATATAATCCAATAAATGAAAGAGTGATGACTGTAAGACTGCAAGGACATCCTTTAAATATATCTATCATACAAGTGTATGCACCAACATCAGATGCATCAGAGAGTGAGATGACAGACTTCTATGAGATGGTACAAGGAGTTATGGATAGTATACCTAGAAGAGACTTACTCATCGTGACTGGGGATTGGAATGCTAAGATTGGCAAAATGAAGGAGAAAACTGGGTGTATAGGCCAATATGGACTTGGGATCAGAAATGAGCGTGGAGACAGACTGGAGGAATTTTGTGAAGCTAATAACCTAGTCATTGGGAACACGTTATTTCAGCATCATCCACGGAGACTGTGGACTTGGATGAGCCCAGGAGATAGAACAAGAAACCAGATCGATTACATCATGGTCAGGAAGAGGTGGAGAACATCACTCCAAAATGTCAGGACACGACCAGGCGCTGACTGTGGTAGTGACCATCAGCTACTTGTAGCCAAAGTAAAACTAAAACTGAGAGCTAAGAGAGACAATGCACCACCTACCAGGTATGATGTTGACAACATTCCCACTCAATATTCAGTAGATGTGAAGAACAGGTTTGATGAGTTACTGAAAGTTAATGAAGAGGAGCAGACCCCAAATGAATTGTGGGAAGACATGAAAGAAGCAGTCCAGAGCACAGCAAAGAAGTACATCCCTAGAAAGATGAAACGGAAACAGCCGTGGATCTCTCAGCAGACCTTAAACCTAGCTGATGACAGGAAGAGAGCAAAGGCAGATGGAGGAAAGGAAGAATGGGCACGCTTAAACAAAGAGGTCTCCAAAAGTGTTAAGGAGGACAAAAGAAACTACATCGAAAGGAAGTGTGTGGAAATGGAAAGATGTAAGGGTGACTCAAAAATAGCTTTTGGTATTGCCAAAGAACTTACCAAGAAGTGGACCCCAGGATGGATGTTATAAATGATGAGAAAGGTAACACTCTTACCGAAAGTGTAGACATCAAAAGGCGATGGGTTCAGTATAGTTCCCAGCTGTTTGAGGCACAAGATGACAAGGTGTATGTACAGTGTGAAACGAGTGAGGAAGAACCTCCACCATTGAGATCTGAAGTTGAGCTTGCCATGGAACAAATGAAAATGCTAAGTCACCTGGCATTGATAATGTAGCTTCTGAGTTGTGGAAGGCAACTGGGAAAGAAGGATAGACCTAATGTGGCGTCTATGTGGTATCATCTGGAAAAAAGAAGAAATGGCCGAGAGACTGGTGCAGGGCAGTATTTATTCCACTGCCAAAGAAGGAAATTTGAAAGAGTGTGCCAATCACCGGACCATCAGCCTGATTTGTCATGCAAGTAAAGTGCTTCTGAAGATCATCATCAAGAGAATGAAGAACAAAATGGAGCAGGAAATATCTGATGAGCAGGCAGGATTTCGTGAAGGAAGGGTACTAGGGACCAAATTGTCAATATCAGGAATGTGATTGAGAAATGCAGAGAGCATAGACTTCCTCTTTACATGTGCTTCATAGATGACAGTAAAGCTTTTGACTGTGTTAGCCACCCTCAGATGTGGGAAACTATGAAAAAGATGGGTTTTCCAAGTCATCTTGTGGATCTGATCAGCTGCTTATATGAAGACCAAGAATCTGCAGTCAGAACAAGTAGTGGAGACACAGATTGGTTCAAGATTGGAAGAGGCTTACGACAGGGCTGTGTGCTATCACCAAACCTATTTAACATCTACTCTGAAGACATAATGAGAACAGCTTTGGAGGGGTTTGAAGGTGGAGTGAAGTTTGGCGGTACAAGAATTACTAACCTGAGGTACGCCGATGATACCACTCTTATTTGTAGCAGCAGAGTAGAGCTGATTGATCTTTTGAAGCGCATCAAAGAGGCCAGTGAAGAAAAACACCTTCTCCTGAACACAAAGAAGACAAAAATAATGGTTGTAGACAGAGAGAAAAAGTGATGAGTTTGTGATAGATGGACAACAGATTGAGGAGGTGAAGCAATTTGAATATCTGGGTTCAATGATTAACAACAGTGGTGACAGCACAACTGAAATTAAGAGAAGACTGGCTATTGCAAGGACAACTGTGCAGGGCATGTCAAGCATATGGAAAAGCAGAGGCCTATCCATTGACCTCAAGGTGCGCCTACTTCGTGCAACTGTGTTTTCCATTGCCACTTATGGATGCGAGTCTTGGGCTATGACCAAGAATGATAGGAAAAGAGTAGATGCTTTTGAGATGTGGTGTTACAGGAGGCTTCTACGAGTGACATGGAAAGACAGGAGAACAAATTCCTGGATCCTTGACAAGATTGGTACAAGTCTAACCATCAGAAGCGGCATAATGGAGAGAAAGCTGAAGTACTTTGGCCATATTGTCAGGAAACATGGAGGTGTAGAAAAACAGATTTTGCAAGGGGCCATGGAAGGCAAGCGAGGAAGGGCGTCCACCAACATCTTGGACTAATGACGTGAAGCTGGTTTCTAACCAGGGAATGCAAGGTGCAACACACTTGGCATCGGATCGAGTGAGATGGCGTACTCTTGTGAAGACCACAGCAGCGCTACACAGCGCCACCTGACACAGAGAGAGAGAGAGATCCCTTGTTTGAACAAAATGAATTGGATACAAACAGGACTAATCTGGATTCAACTACACTCAGTGCAAAACTTAAACAGACGACAAAATATAATCGCCATAAAAGAATGCCCATGACAGTAAAACATGATAGTGACTTTAGTCACTGTGAAGATGAGATGAAGCCATCAATACATCTCTTAAAAGTAGATGTACAAGATCCATCTGGACATGATAGTTGTGATGTGGAAGAAGAAATCACCTGGAAGGTCCAGGATTTCAAAAATGATGAAACATGCAAATGTGGTGGGTCACATGACAATCAGAAAGTTCCAACTCTAAAAACTCAACATGTTATTTTTCAACCTCCAAATGCATTGTTGTACTAGAGTTTTGTGAACCAAAATATAGAAATGGACTATGGGGATGCCCCAGATCATGTGACCCTCAGTGAATTCAAGATGACTTATTTGTTACAGAATTAAATAAATGACCCAAATGATCAGTTAGCCTATAGGGATCAACTACTTTTATCTCATTGGGCTATTGCAGTTGAAATCCATACACCCTCTATGGAAGACATAACTTTAATCTCCCACACAGGGCGTATAGATTTTAAATAGAGTCACCCATTCAGGTAACCCTATTTGAAATTCACACTTCCTATGTGGAAGAATAAGGTTGTGTCTTCCATTGGGGGTGTATGGATTTCAACTAGAATGTAGCCACATTGGTGTTTCCAAATGATCCCACTTGCATTACTCACCATTACACTTTTAATCTTTTCTCCATTGAAAACTAGGTATATTTTCAGCCTACTATGTTAACTGCCCAAGTCATTTTTTGTAATTTTGAGAAAAAGTGCCAAATATGGTTCAAGCAAGCAAAAATATGGTTCAAGCATGGTTCAAACATATTATTCACCAATCTTTGCACAAGAACAAATGATATTATAATTACGTAACTGATGCATACTTGAACCATCTTTTGTACTATTTTCTCAAAATTACAAAAAATGACTTGGGCAATTATCATAGTAGGCTGACAATATGTGAGCCAGTAGATCATCAACTCCTGTACTGTGAAGTATGTGAGTTTAAAAGTAGGATGTTTGTATCTCCAATCATTCACACCTGAAACTTATGCTGGTTTTATACTTTCTGCCGCTTGCCACTGAGCAGAGTGACATTTCATCGTGCCACTTGCATTTGTCTGCAAGCAGCAGTCAGCGAGCTGTGTACTGCTGATTTGCATGACTCTGAAAGGCAATGTTACCACTCTGTGCCTATTGGCCAAAATCGTATCCTGTTTTCATACAGCAGCACAGCTCTCAAGTTTAATTGAAGTCATGTTCAAGCGATTTGATACTTTGGGCAAAGTGTTGGAGTGATCAATATATTGGCTTGCCGCTGGTCATCGGTAGCGTTTCTGATGCGACTCCGCAGTGCAACTAAATCGTCATCAGAGCGACAAGGCATCAAGCGGCAGGAAAGTATAAAACCAGGGAGCGATTACTGAATTGGGCACAACTCTACTATACTAGTCTCATTACAAGACTGCCCTACCACAACCCATCTCCGTAAATAAGACTGGACTCAAGTTTAGCAAGTTGTACCCAGTTCAGCAATTGTAACAAAACCAGCATTACTCCCAATTCTCAAGTCTTGAGCCAGTTCAACCATGCAGCCCACCAAGACATTCACCTTATGGCCATCTGTGGTACAGTAATACATTACATGATTAACTTTCTCCAAGGCTTTTTTGGTTGGTGTATACAATCTTTTAACCAGCTTCAATCTTACCTCTATCCCTGACACCAGCCGTACTTATAACTTTCTCACCAGGTTTGATATCCTAGAGGAGGATAAAACATAGAAAAACAGTGGCATGATCGACAAAATTATATATAATAAATGTAGTTGTTCACCAGATTCGCTTTCGAAAATAATAAAGGAGACAAGCAGAAAAAAATTCGAATTGCAACCAGCCTAATCACGAAGCTCCTGTGGCCAAGTTGTTAAGGCACAGGTCTTGTAAACCTGAGGTCCTGGGTTCGATTCCCAGGCGGGATCAATTTTTCTTCTTGTCTCCTTTATTATCTCTGATGACAAACCTAGTGAAATATTACGTTTATTAGGAGGATAAAAGTTTGATATACATTAGGCATGCTCTGATTGGAAGTATTTGAGAGACACCTTTGTTTCATCATAATGTACAACATTTTTTGGTTTTGGAATGATAATATAAACACAGCCAAATTAAAAAGTAGCCACTAGTTCCATCCCCATTTAATCAGAGTCTGATGAGTTTATGGCAAAATAATTTATATAATAGTTTTCTATACATGTTCCTTCGAAGGTTGACACCATATGTGATATCAAAAGTTTAATCATCGTGAGCATAGGAACCGTTGTTTGGAAATTCGTGCAATTCAAAAGTATCTTAAAAACAAAATTGGAAGATTATAATTTGTTTTTGCTTGTGAGTCTGATTTTTCAGGAGATATAGACTTGTAAACTCAAAACTTCTCAAAATATAGCCAGTTCTGGTTCTGAGATGTTCTGTCATGGCTGTTGTAATGCATGACAGCCACATTTGAGAATTAACCCCATGGGTACTACAGCCTTTCTTACAGTGCCTCTAATTGGTTAATTACACGATATAATCATATGAGTAACCAATCAAAATTGAGCTTTTAGATATCTTGACAATTTTAAGTTTAATGCCCTTCAGTCCTACTGACTATTTACCATATCTCTGATTGGCTCAATACATGTGTAAGTAACCAATCACAATAGTTCTCAGATGCTGATAATTAGGCTGGTAGTGCACATGGGGTTAAAAAACATGCAGTTCAGAAAAATGGACCAAAGCTGATAACACATGGGTTAAGAAAAACTCAAAATTCGTCATAGTTTTGATTTACATTCACCTTACTTACCTCCTTCTTGGTTGAACTCAAAAACAAGTTGAATGTTCTGTGCAAATCTCTTTCCAATTCTCGCTCAGCCACACCCTAAACAAAACAAGCAAACAAACAAAATTAAAACAAAGGTAGCCTACAATAGGTTATTTTCCAGAAATTAATGGCACCCCCTAAAGAAGACACGTACATTATTACCATTCATTTTTAGGAATTCCCAGACTAAAATTTTATCCCAAAATATGGGAATTCCCATTTTGGAAAAAAAGCATAAAAAAATTTGGGAATTCCCAGTGTCCCTAAAGAAGACAGGCAAATTTTTGCCAACATTTTTGGGGAATTCCCAAGCCTAAAATATTTTTCCTTGGGAATTACTCCAAGTCTTCTTTAGGGTTTTGAGAATAATGACCCTGTGGGGGGGGGGGATTCCAAGAGCAAAAATTGGTGAACATTTTTGGGAATCCTATGTCTTTTTTAGGGGCTGTACCTTAAATTTCTGGAATAGCACAATGTATAGTAATACAATGCCCACATTACACCTAAAAACTAGACATTTGTTTGCTCTAATCAAGAAAACCTAAAAACAAAAACACTGAATCATTTTATTTTTCAATTTCTAATTAAATAAATCTTTGAACTGTAATTTATCAAACACAAAAGAAAAAGATAATTTTATACTTGTTTTGTGTCTATATTTGTTTGAAAATAAAATTCTCAATCTCATTATTTCTGATGCTCTGAATGTTAATTTTGACATCAACAGCAACAATATATTGAATGCACAGAGGAGAGAGAAAACAGAGAGCGTACCACCAGTCAAAGTCCCCGTGTATTGTATACAGTTAGTTCTTGCATATTCATGAGGGCCGATTGTTCGATCGTGCCGTGTCAAACAATCATGCCAGCACTGCGTACCTTCGCGTATATGCGATAGATGATAGAACATGAAAATACACGGTAATTGCGTAGCAGTCTCGCCTGTCGCATTTCATGGAACAATCGGCCCTTATTATCGGATGACTTCGACTGGTGGTACGGGCTCTGTTTCTCTCTCCTCTGTGATTGAATGGCAATCAACCAATGAGCTGTCTAGAACAGGGGTTTTCAACTGGCAGCCCGTGGGCCAGATCCAGTCCACCGACCAGTGTGATTGGCCCTTGAACAGTTCTGAAATGTACAGTAAACATAACAAACCAAGGTGGCTCTTAAATACAAATCTGACACAATTTTGGCCCTCCATAGCCCGCAAACAAATGTAGTTGAGAATCTGTGGTCTAGAATTTACATTGGATATGTATAAGTGATATACATATATTATGTACTTACAGGGGTTTGGAAGTACAGCTGATAGTCAAACACTCCTGGCTTCTCATACATTTTCTTCAATGGATTACCATCAGGGTTGGGTGGAAAATAGGGTGTGTTTACACCTGCGACAGCCCTGTGTTTAAAAGAAACAAAAGTGATGAAATAATTGGCACAAATTACTCATAAAACCCTCTATATTGAGTCAAATATGAGGTACATCACCCCTTAAATATGTGACCAGATCTGATCCAGTCAGGCTAAAGTCGGCAATAATGAAACTGAGATATAGGCAAAAAAGGAGAAAAAACAATAAAAAACATAAGGAAATGGATACATAAAAGGATCTTAACTTAAAAAACCAAGTAATCAGGAGACCAGGGAATTCAACATCAGTAAGAGTGGATACTGAGCAAATTAGTAATGTTAGTAATTCAATTTTCAAGATTTCTGAGTGGATCAGATCGGGTCACATATATGGTTCTTTAAATGAATGATTCAATGTGATTCTTTCCCTTGCTTAACTTACTTGTCCATCTTGCTTTGCTACCTGCCTTTGTCTCATCTTCCACTATAGTCTGTATACCTTCCTTGAGTCAGTAAAGTAAAATCAAATTTTGAAATTTTCTCAAAAATTTTTTTGAAGGAATCTGTCATGCTAGTTGGATTTCTTGCATACTTTTATATGAAGAGCTTAGTTTCAAAACCCTTTACATCCACTTGCCCAATTTTGAGAACACAGCAAAAATCATCAAAAAAAATCACTGATATATGGGGGTTTGCAAAAAAAGCAGTTTTGGGCGGGATGCTTGGGTAGGATTAGCATCCCCCTAAAAACTGCTTTTGTTGAAAACCCCCCATATATCAGTGATATTTTTGATGATTTTTTATGTGTTCTCAAAAATGGGCAAGTGGATGTAAGGGTTTTGAAACTAAGCTCTTCATATACTTCTCATCATTACATTTAGATATACAATAAAAACAATATCAAAGTTACTAACTCGAGAATGGTAAACAGACTATTCATGAGATCGCACGGTCATCTCAAAAGCGAGATTCTATCTGCAAAGTGTGTGTTGCATGTACTGTACACACGCCTGTCAAACACATGCTTTAATTGCTGTGCACGTTTCTGCAAAAGCCTTCTGGTGCGTTGCTAGAAAAGCACGAGAAACAAAAATGCACTTTTTGTGCATGCGTTTGCAGGGAGGACCTCGTTTTGGTAGCAAGATGGCGGTTCCGTGCAAATGGTGAATAGCTACTTCTGTTGTCCTGTATTGTTCTGTATCATCTTGAACTATGACCTTTTTATTTCATACCTTTGGTAATCTTACATGGTTTTTGTGACAGTGTTTCTTTGCATTTTGATGAGTGCATGGCTTGCTATGATTGTTTGAACCTACCATGTACTGCATTGCACCAAACACCAACCATGCGCAAACATCAAAATATATTCATTCAAGAAATTTCTGGTGATTTAAGGTTAAATTTGCGCATGATTTCTGTTTTTCGTAAGTCTTTCTAAAAGATATAGGCCTATACCTTGTTCTCTCAGGATACCACACAGCTAAGTTCCAAACCACAACACCACCCCAGTCATGTCCTATAAAGGTGGCTTGTCCGATTCCCTGATAAGAACAACAATTATTAATTACTCCAGATCTTTTAAACATTTTATTAATATTCTACATTTAGGAGGAACAGTGAGTAAGTTCATAGAATGTGGTATTTTACTTTGTCACAGAGTAATGAGTTTGAGCTACATATGAAAGCTTGTATAACCTTGCTCCAATATAAACAAGGTTATGAAAGAACAAGCTTTCATATGAGCTCAAACTCATATACATCCTGCAGAGTAAATCATGGGTACAACCAAACTTGAATTGGCCGACCTAATATTTAAGATTTTTAGCATTTTCTGGGAACTTTTTAGTCCATTTTGACCATTTTTCTTAAAGTTTGCCTCGCTTTCCCCTGCCCCCAGAAAAATTCCTGGCAACACCACTGCATATAAATTAGTCTCCACAGCAGCCAGTTTGGTTCTGCTCCATCCACACAAACAGCCTGCCAATGATAACGAACAAGTTCTTTTTGATTGGCTAGCCGTTTCCCATGACGTCATCTAGCACGTGGTGCTCGCGTATCTGATTATTCAGCAAGGAGTTCAACCTGCTGGTAATCAAGTTCCAGGATGCATCGCTGCTGATCAGGTTCTCATAGACTTTACATTGTCTTAGCTAATCAGAAATGTCGTATACATGGTCATTGGCAGATTGTTTGTGTCATGGAGGAGCGTAACCAAACTGGCTGCGCAGAGGAGACTACATATAAATGTACATTCAACTTCAAATCTCATTCTATAATTGAAGACAAAGATAAAAAGACTATGAACTTTCATGCTAGTATAAAAAAAGACTAGTTTGCGTCTGGCGTCACTGTCAATCAAATTCTCTATGATCCTTGATTGGTTAATTAGTGCGTAAAAAAGGAAGGTCGATTTATCTGGTGCTGATCGGAGAAAAGGAATAGCAGTGAATGGCGAAAAATTACGTACTTTTACAAGGCAAAAAGCAACTTTTCTAGGCATTGTTGACATGGTGCCTTCAGCGAAAGAAAGTTAACTAGTATAAATACCTAACTTTTGAGATGGTTTGTATGTTTGAAGGTGCAAAATTAACAATAAGGAGCCTGGTTATACCACCGCGTTCAGCAAGTCATCATCACGACACTTGTAATTTGTAAACAAACCGATTTCGACTTTAATTGACAAATGACGTCAGACGCAAACTAGTCTTTTTATCTTTGTCTTTCATTCTAGCTTACTTCCAGTCAATTTAATTATTAAAGACTTCTGACCACAGAAAGGGTCATTTTGGCCATATAAGCGTATTATTTAACTTACCAATACATCCATCAATGATATGATATCAGCACACAGCTTCTCCTGAGTGTATTCTTCAATTTCTATTCATGTGAGAGAAAATATAGTAAATGGGCTATTCCAGTTGAAATTCATAAAACCCCCACGGGGAGTGTGAATTTCAAATGGGGTTACTTGAATGGTTGATTCCATTTGAAATTTACACCCCAGTGTGGGAGATTAAGGTTATGTCTTCAATGGTGGTGTATTGAAAAAAGTTTTATTGCACTTAATTAAGAGATAACATTTAAACATTAAAATGCAATAAGAAAGTTACAGTTTTTCAGATGAAGACCTGAAGAGAGGTGCTCTACACATCTTGACACCTCACCAAATTCAATACAATTTGAACTAAATAAGATCATAGGTGTAGATCCCAGGGTCGCAGTATCATTACAAAAAGAAAGGGGGATAGTCCATACAATGATCCTCCCTAATGTTGATGCCTGTATGTGGGTTTCTAAGCAAATTAACCTCATATTTGGCCATTTTAGCGCCAAAAGTGCCAATTTATGTGTGCTTCACATGAATATATTCCACTTTTGCACCATATTTCATCATTTTAGCTTCAATATGGCAAAAAAAAATTTGTACGCTTTGCGCGCATTTGTACCATAGACTTATACTGGATTCGCTGTACATTGTGCTTCCAGAAATTTTTCTAACTCCATCCCCCCTCAATGTCAAAAAGAAATATATCCAACTGAATAAGATACAATTATTTACACATGCATGAATGCTTATTTTCATTTCCGCACTATCATTCAAACAGACTAAACTTTGAGGAATTTAATAAGCTGTCAAAATGCATAAAATTGCAATGTAACACTGATATACTTGTAGAATTGAATTCTTTCTATAGCTATAAACTCAGAACATTCATCTGGTTTTTAAATTCTATTTATAACCATGGATTTATACCTTGGGCTTTTCACCATGATGCCAATTTTCTTAATATTACAGTACTATCATTTCTTACCATCAGGAGAACTGCTATCCCCGTAGCCTTTTTGGTCCAATGCAATGACGCGATAACCTGCCATAGCCAGAGCTGGGATCTACATCGCAAAATAGTAAAGATGCATTTGTGATGTGATCAAGCAAAATGAATCGGATTTTGGGAATATTAATTTTGAGATATAGCCAATAATAGTATTCAACTTTCTTTGTATTGTTCTGACCATATCTGGGAGGGTAAGTGATTTTTGGCATACATTTCTGGAGCACCTTTTCAATAAGATGCTCTAAACAGGCTTGCTTAGGAAGACAATACAGTAACATTCAAATATGCAACATTTCCTGCTCGCTATGTTCAAATTATATCTTGACCATTTAAGGTTTGGATTCACAACAATATTTTGGCAGGTTGGGAGGGGTAGGGGCAATCAATTTTTGGCATGCCATTTGGAAATTGTATTCATATATTACACAGCCCTTAAGCATGAAACAGGTAATTTCAATTATAAACTGAGCTTAAAAAGAAACTTATAATTTTTCACAAGGTTATATCTTAAAATCCTGACCATCAAAATGAACCAAAATTACGCACAGGTTTACTTCAATACTCTACTCTAAACACATGTCAGTAACCAAGCAGTTATCCAACTGACACAACAGCAAAATGTACTGACATGGAATAGCTTCCTAGACTACATTCACAGCCCAATAATTGGCACCCAGCACAAGAAATCTGTGAGAATGATTACAAGATCCTTGCACAGGTGATAATTCCCTTCCCTTCTTTTTTTGTTTTGGTGGGGCGGTCTTAGAGGTGCCTGGCACCTGTTCGCTCCAGCCATTCATTGGACTTTTTAAAACAAATACTGTTCCTTTCATAATACTGTGTAATTTTTGATGTAACTTATGTGCAATATTATATATTTTTTGTAAAAATTCAAAGAACAGACCTTCCAGAATAGGTAGTCGTTACTCTGAGTTTCATGCCTAAAAAGGCAATCGTCAGACGACACGATGAAATGCTTTGGGTGGACTACCATCTCTTAGGAATGTGAAAGAATATACATTCCGATAGACAGACTGACTCTGAATAGACTTTGGCTGTGTTGACACCATGGAATGTATATTCTTTCACATTCCTAAGAGATGGTAGTCCACCCAAAGCATTTCATCGTGTCGTCTGACGATTGCCTTTTTAGGCATGAAACTCAGAGTAACGACTACCTATTCTGGAAGGTCTGTTCTTTGAATTTTTATACGCTCTCCCTTTTGGGATTGAGCACTTTATTCAAAAGATAGTCTAACTTGAGTAAAATGTTGTTATATTTTTTGTAATTATGTGCCAGTAATAAAGTGTAATAAATAAATAAAATAAATAACATAAATAATTCCCAAAGAGTAAGTGCAATAGTAAGGAACAAGACCTTTTTATCATCTATGCAAGGATCTTGTATGCATTCTTACAGATTTCTTGTGCTGGGTGCCAAATATTGGGCTGTAAAAGGGGTCCAGGGAGCTGTTCCGTATCAATGCAATTTGCTGTTGTGTCAGTTGGACAACTGCTTGGTTACTGACATGTGTTTTGAGTGGAGTATTTTGGTTCATTTTGATGGACAGGATTTTAAGATATGACCCTGTGATTCACAAGATGTGAAAAATTATAAGTTTCTTTTTGAGCTCAGTTTATATACATTGCATTTTGTACATAAAGACACCTAACATATGCACAAAGACCATTTTCTTTTAATCTGTAAGCGACTTACCTGAAATCTCCATGAGTACCATGACTCAGGGAAACCATGACATAGAATTAAGACCGGTCCTTGCCCCATCTCAGCATAGTGAAGCTTAGTTCCATCCTGAAAGCACAAAATGATAAAAGGAAATTAAATTACAAAACAATGCATAATCATGATGCTATTACATTAGAGGGTCAGTCTATATACATGCTGTCTTCAGTGAACAGCTCTTTTCAGAACCACCAAACCTTTTACATAAGCAGACAGGCGAGGTCTGCTTGTTCTCTGTTGACAAGGGCAACCTTCAGTGAACGGCTCTTTTTAGAGCTATCAGTAGGCAAGGGGCAGCCTACATGTCTCATTCTTAGGTACTTTGTCCTGAAGAAGTCAGAGCTACTCCTGATGAAAACTTGACAGTTCTAAACTTGTCCAACAGCAAACACTCTAAAAACTTACTAATTGTTATGAACTCCTGTGGTAAAACATATAATTTTTTTTAACATGACGTCAAGTTTTATTTATAGCTTTTGGAGGCAAAATATAGCGGTTGCACATCGGAGAAGTGCATGGCTCATTATGGTTGTTCCAAGCAATTTTTGGACAAGTGGACAACATGATAAGTAGTCTTATTTTTCGAACATTGTTCACATTGATGATTTCAACAAACATACCTTAGTAGTAGCATAGCAATGTGCTACTTGTTGTGGTTTACATGGTATAGGACCTGCTTTCTCAAACACCTGAAATGTACAAGCAATACTGATATTAACATCTCACTCAAGACTAAGAAAAAGGTCAAATAAAACAAAATATTATTTACCGCAGAAGGTGATAATTATATTGAGATTGAAATCATGGCCAGGTGGGGCTGCTACCTGGCTTGATTAGCATCAATGCTTTTTAAAGACATACACAATCTTGAAGGTGTTAGTATTATCAAGCCCAGGTAATACTACATACAGTTGTCATTTCACTCAATCTACTGCAACTGCCCCCGATTTGGGACGGGCGGTGGAGGGTTGAATGTTTGATCCTGGGAACGGGGCGCCTTCTCCAGCTGCAAATAATGTAATCTTATTTGATTGAATTTTAACCAGTTCTCTTTTCCTATTCTAAAAATAGTACAAAATCACGGTTTTGGAGATACAACTATGCAATTGTATGAAACTTGAATATCTATTGAATCATGAATATAGAAGATAATTTACAAACTGTCAGAATAACTTACATTTATACCAGTGAGTTGCTGAAGTTCCTGCAAGGCTTTGTTGAAATCTCGAACCAAGATGGTGGACATCCCTAGCTCTCGGGCAGCTTTGACATTAGGTCCAAGATCATCTAGAAACACTGCCTGAATTATCAAATAATTAATCAAAAATATTTGAAAATAAATGTACATGAAGTTGTGTTCTTCTTTCGTGTAAAAGAGTGCTCAATCCTATGACGGAGAGCATGTATACATAAAATTAAAAGAAACAAATTATTCCATGTTGATTCACTACAGTCTGTTTTGCCCAAAGGCTCCTCAGGTGAAAATAAATGTATATATATCCTACCTGTGCATAAGGCATCTCACCAGGGATGTAGCTACATACCCCATCCTATACTATTTTTCATCCTGATGTGGCAGTGATGTCAAGTTGAGATAGCTGTTTTTATCGCAAATCCGTGCCTAAGCAAGCATTTTGAGAGAATCCTAGCAATTTGAGGCTGTGCCCAAAAAAAATGCACACTGACGTCACTGCCACATTAGATTGAAAAATGGTACAGCTAGGAAAATGTACACAAAAAGTTCCAAATGATAAAGAAAAATTAACAAAGGAACCACTTGCTTGTGCTATTAAACAGTTTATATTAGCTCAAAAGAGTCAATTATTAGAGTGGTCAAGCTAATTTATTTAAGAAAAAAATCCACTGTTGGAAAATTCCCCTGTTGGCACTCACAACAAAATATCCTGGCTACACCCCTGCATCTCACTGTATCAGTCCATTTTGTGACAGTTAATCCTCCCATTTATTTTATAGAAAAATATTTTTGTTATTCTCATATGGTATATGCTCAAAATTCTACCCTTGGTTTGGCAACCCAACCCCCTCCCTGACAGTCAAGTCTACATGCAGGGCTGTCAACTCTCACACATTTTGCATACCATGATTAAAAATTTAAGTCAGTTAGCAGTATTTCCATTCCGGTACGCCTGGAATATCTCTGCTTTGCAATTCCAAAAAGTTGACAGCCCTGCTTCATGATTGCCACCGGGGGCTGCTATAGTGCAAAACAAACAAAAAACCTGAACAAACAACAAAAAGCAACCTACCTCATTGGGTTGAACACCAAGCCTCTTGCAAGTCTCTAAGTAGATATCTGGATTAGGTTTGCGTATACCCATACGACATGACTCCACAAATTGGTCAAAGAACATACGTAGCAGGAGAAAACCATGCACATATTCCTCACCCCGTCCACCATTTTGATCCATAATGTAGTTATTGGTTAGAACACTTGTTTTGAATCCTGTTGTCGAGAAATATGTATGAATTTATTTATCATCAAAATTATTTTCTTTCCGTTGTTTGTGGGAGTTCATATTTTATCTTGAATGGGTGGTCAAGTTCTAAATGATATATGAAGGGTTGCTGACATTTTTTTAAGGAGTTATAATTTGGTTCACCTCAAGTTTGGTAGGACGTATTGTGCATATTTTGCTGGCCACAGTATCGAATTGCACTCGTAAAGTTAATTGTGAAGAGCGTACAATGGCGGTTTGTCGGCACGCCTGCACTGCAAGCATAAAAAGGCATTATGTCATTTCCAAACTTGAAGCGAACAAATGTATAGTTAGAATCTCCAGCCATGGACTAATTTTAAGTGCTATTCAAGTTTTGCTAGTGTATTCCAAAACTAAAATTAGGATTTGGGCTACTGGCAAGCATGTTCTATTAAATGGCATATTACACAGCGAATTTGCAAATTCGCTGTGTTCTGTCTTTTATACCCGCATGCGAAGCATGGACGGGTATATTGCCATCCTTGGGTTTCATCTCCTTCTCCTCCTTCTCCTCCTTCATCAAACACATCATTCTGTCAAGGCTAGCGCTAAAACTACAAAGGCCCTGGGGCCCATATGTGGTACACTTATGGGCCTTACCCCAGAGAAGTGCCTTTTGCCCATCTTGGCCCCAGAGGTCAAGGTCACGGGCCCCAGGGGCCCAAATGTGAAAATACAAAGCACGCCATTTCTCATCAAATGAAGCAGCCTCATGGCCCTGAGTTGGTACACTGATAGCCCTAGGGGTACTCTATATTTACAAATATACAAGAGCCCCATATGTTATATATTATGGGCCCCAGGGGCCCAAATGTTAAAATATGGTGCAACAGATTGACAAGCCTAGCTCTAAAAGTACAAGATCACTAGGGCTCATATGTGGCATATGTATGGGCCCTAAGTTGTAGATGTGCCTTTTGCCCATTTTGACCCCAGATGTACAAGGCTGGGGGCCCCAGGGGCCCAAATTTTAAAACAAAGGGCCGGCCGTTTCTCAACAAATAAAGTAGCTACTGGGTTCAGATTTGGTACACAGATAGGTCTTTAGTATTATATTGTCATATGTATATATAATCCCCATATGTCACATAATATGGGCCCCAGGGCCCCAAGCGCTAAAACATAGGGCCGGCCATTACTCAGTAAATAAAGCAGCTACAATGCCCAGCTTGAGTCTACTGATAGCACTTGAGAATCATACTTCAACATATGTACATGAGACCCATAAGTCATATATATTGGGCCCCAGGGCCCCAAATGTTAAAACAAAGGGCCGGGCTGCGTTTCTCATCATATAAAGCAGCTTTATGGCTCAGAGTTGGTACACAGTTTGCACCTAAGAACTACATTGTTATATGTACATATGAGCCCCATATATCACATAATATTGGCCCCAGGGCCCCAAACGCTAAAACATAGGGCCGGCCGTTACTCAGTAAATAAAGTAGCTACAGTGGCCAGCTTGAGTCTACTGATAGCACTAGGAAATTATACTTCAACATAATTATGTACATGGGCCTCATAAGTCAAATATTATGGGCCCCAGGGCCCCAAATGTTAAAACAAAGGGCGGGCGTTTCTCATCAAATAAGGCAGCTTCGGGCTCAGAATTTGTACACAGATAGCACCTGAGAATTATATTGTTACTAACACCCACACACCCATCCACCCCACACACGGAGGACTAAACAGACCGATCGTATGATATCATAATTGGAAATACCAGCGTGATGCGTTAAGGCTGTTCCAGTTAAATTACATACCCATTGGCTGTTCCATTTCATTTACCATACTCCCTCTGAAATGGCCCCCAAAAAGGCTGTTCCGTTTAATTTACATACTCCCTCTGAAATGGCTGTTCCATTTAATTTACATACTCCCTCTGGAATAGTTTCCCTAATCATATTGCATAGCCTCACTGTGAGTAAGAGAGACTGACAACAGCAACCTATGGAGAGTAGAGAGACGACTCCCCTGGGAGGGGACTTTTTTACAATTTCTTTATTTTAAGTGCTACGACAGTGCAACCTACATTCAATAAAAACTTGTGACTTGGACTTTCACTTTTTACACATTTTCTACCCAATTGGGCGACTTTTTACAATTACTTTATTTTAAGTCCTCAGCAAATAAGGACTGTAAGTTTGGGTACACCGATAACATGCGGGTATAGCCGTATTTGTGTACAAATATATAGCCTTCTAGTTCTTCTTTCTTTCTTCTTTCTGGCAATACGTGGCATTTTGCGTGATTTGCCACGTTTCGCCCAAGCTCTACTATGCTTTGACTGATTTTGACCATACTTGGTCACAAACACCACTGACCATGTCCCCGCATGTGACATGACATTGAACTCCATTTGACCTTTGACCTGCTCACAATGGCAAAAATGCGATTTTTACTATAAAATGCCTCTTCTTCCACAAATAACATTTGATGGTGACATGTTTAGGTCATGTGACTCGACTTTGGACGGTGTCTATAGGGTGTTCACAGATAAGGGGTCAAAGGTCATTAAGGGGTCATTTCGGTCTGAAAGCTAAAATATTCAAAAATCACTGTTTTACAAATTACATAGCAGAGTGTTGTCATTAGCACACATGCATTGCTACCAACCAGGGTCTTTGGGGTGTCTACAGTTTCGGGGTCAAAGGTCATTAAGGGGTTGCTTCCGGTCAAAAACCAAAATTCATCAAATATGTTCATTTTTTTATTATCTCAAAACGTAACCAGACCAGAGTGACATAAACTTCATATATGCATTAGTGTTACTCGATGCATGCACGGTATTTTTTTTTTTTTGGTCAAAGGTCATTTAGACGTCATTTCCGGTTTTAAGCTAAATAACTTCAAGAATTTTTTTTCCATAAGTAAGCATAGTAGATTTTTTAAATTTAAACTGTAACAATGCATTTTCTCGGTGTATATGAGGTGGTTTATTTTTATTTTGGGGTCAAAGGTCATTAAGGAGGTCAAAACGTCAAATTTGCCAAAAAAATGTTTAAAATTGGCCCAATCGAGCTCAAATTCACCAGGAACGATTCTTACGACATTCTAAACATGTTAAAAATATTTATGACCCCAAAGGTCAATGTTTACTTTGGGGTCAAAAGGTCAAAATATGGTTGCCAGATAGCTATTCGCTGTGTACCCAGATTCTATTTACTCTAGTTTTGTCTATAATTGCGTTACACCTCTGAAAGTGGGGGTGAAAAAATTGCAACACAACTTTTTAAAAGATAAACTTCTATTGCATTTTATACTCCTGCTTTCAAACAACCTTGCCTCAAATGAGTGGATGTTCTTTGCCATCCAGTAGTTGTAAACAGAGTTTTGGAAATAAATCTAATACTGGAACTTTCTTTTTGCAACTTTGCTATGTAGCATCTGGAACCACCAGACTTCATTAGGCAACTGACCCACTGGGCTGGTCATGGTGTGATAGACAGCTATGTATCATCTTAATGGCCCAGTCCCATGCATGAGATAAGTTAAAGTGGAGTCCCCCTCTCTTGTTTAATGACGGTTACTCAATATGCTCCCAAATGGCTTTTTAATGCCTATGTATGCCACTATTCAATGCCTCTCCTATGTACCAAGATGATACCTAGCCATCTATAACATGACCAGTCCAATGGGTCAGTTGTCTGAGGAAGTCTGGTGGTATACAAATACAACATGTTTTGAGGGGAAGTAGTCAAAATTATATACCTCATATATAGATTCCTGTCATCTGATTGGTTGAAAGTGCAGTCATTGAATTAACTATGCCCGCAAAATGAACTATGGACCGGTCCATGGAAATGAACTATGGACCGGTCACATGCGTCACGATCAAACTGCGCGTTTTTCCCAGCGTAAAATGATATTACGCACGTGTTAATGTTTTCACGCGCTATAATTACGCATAAATCGCAGATTGTAATCTGTGTGCCGTTCGCTTTGAAACTATTAATTTCTCTTCCCAAAATCGATGCTTAACCAAACAGATGACAAGAATCTTAAGATTTGGTATATAAAACAAATATTGACTGCTTTTTATTGGGGCATGGTTAAAATTATAGGCCCAGCGGTGATCTCAAAACCATGACTATGCCCCTCGGCTACGCCTCATAGCAGTCAATATTTGTATACTACTGGTCCCGAGGCATAGTCATGCCTCGGGGCATAGTCATGGTTTTGAGATCACCGCGGGCCTATAATTTTAACCATGCCCCTCATAGCAGTCAATATTTGTATACTACTGGTCCCGAAGTGTTGGATGATTTGACTACTTCCCGACGCCAGCGTCAGCGGAAGGTAGTCAAATCATCCAACACCGAGGGACCAGTATAGTTTTGACTACTTCCCTCCGCCGAAATGAAACATGTTGTATTTGTTTTACTATACCTCATAAATATTTTTACTATCACGGTAAAATCGTATACAAAAGTCAAAACACACACCAGTCAATGTGCCGACCGGAATGGTAAATATAACTTAAAATATTTTGCTTACCTGATTTTATTGCAGGATTTCTGTTCAATCAATATTTACATTTTGACCTATATTATTCATATTTTCTTTTGAACTTTCCATAAATAACATTTTGTTTCATAAAACGTCAAATTCGTGTGTTACTATCCGTCGGTAATCTCGGCAAAATAACTGCAGCAGACGCCATTTTCACGATAAACGCATCTGCAGAATCGCTGTGTGTGGCATAATGCTACGTCTGAAGGCGGTGACGCACGGGTCGAGACACCGTGTGGTAGTAAAGTGCGGAAGTTTTTACTACTTCCCCCTGCGTTCAGCGTAATTGCACAGGCGCGGGGAAGTAGTCAAAATACTCGGACGCTGGCGTTATTAACCAATAAGATGTCTGGATTGCCTAATAAATATTTATGAGGTATAGTAATTCCAGATACAACATAGCAAAGTTGCAAAAAGTAAGTCTCCAATTTACATGGCTTTTAGTGTATAAATATTCCTTATATTATATTCAATGGATGTCAGTAACTTATGCATCATATACCTGGCTGATGATACCAAAGTTCTATATGTTAGTTATTTTTATATCACTCATACATAAATTCTAGACAGTTCATTGGTTAATTGCCATTTATCATTTTTACTATCACCCTCTCCGTGTGATAATCTTTACCATCATAGTGCTCTGCCGCAGTGCGCCTGCGCCAAGCCGACGTGCGCTGACTCTTAGACTCGCCGATTTAGTTATGGGGTGGACCCCAATATGTAAAGTATATCACGGCAAAACATGGTGTTATGTTGATGAAAAAATGTATTTCCTACATTAAATAATAGTATTTTAGTAATAGAATTTATGTATGAGTGATATAAAACAAATATTAACTGTCTTAAATTTGTGTAATGGTCGAAATATAATCACTCGGTGAAAGATGTATTGTTCCATTCCACGAGCCGGAATCTTTCACCTCGTGATTATATTTCGACCATCACACTCATAGACAGTTAATATTTGTATAATATATCATAACACAAAGTTATTATGAGACCTGTTTACAATTGTTTTGAGCACAGGTACATCATTTGTGATCTCTGGTCCCATCTGCAAGGTGCTAAACGATTTCACTATCTCTGCAGCAGCCCTAACACTTACCATTATTTTTTAGTACAGCTACATCGTTCTTGAAACCTGGTACTATCTGCCCTGTGCTAAATGATTTCAATGTCTCTGTAACAACCCTAACACTTACCATTGTTTTTGAGTACAGCTACAGCATTCATAATCTCTGGTATCATTTTCCCTGTGCTAAATGATTTCACCATTTCTGTAGCACTGAAGTGACTTGGCAATGTTAAACCCTGCTCCTTGGCTGCAGTTTTACATTCACCTTCAAACTTGGCACAAAACTGGAAAATATATACAAAGAAAGTGGTCAGTGCATGGATAAATGTACTAAGATGCATAAACTACAAAATATTCATAACCTCATTAATAAACGCGATGCGTGCGATCCAATCATATTATATTATTTGCGAAAACGCGAAACGAAAATCGAGGTCATTAATATCTCACAATTGACCGCAAAATGCGTAATTGTTCCAATAATTGACTTCCGCATGTGCCGTATTGTGCGTCCAACAAACTGCGCGTGCACGCTGGCTGCCGTATTTGGATTGCGCGTTACCATATTTGCACAGATTCTGATGCACACTTTTGTTATTGGTCGTCTTGTTTTAGCCTGATCGATTTTGGGAAAGGGAAGATGTAAAAAATTTTGATTTTTACAAACTTTTGAGGACAATTTTGTGTTATTTTGTAAATGAGGTTAATAACTTTGCATCGGTAATATGTCGGGCATTGTAAAAAATCTAAACATTTTGCTTTGGACCTCGGAATATTCCTCCGTTCCAAAGGCAAAATGTTTAGATTTTTCACAATGCCCTCCAAATAACTGATGTGCAGTTATTAACCTCTAATTGTTACCATGCACAGTAGACTTGAGAATTTATATTTATTGACCATACCAAAGTCTTTCAGAATAATGGGCTAGCTGTTCCCAGTCGACCATCCCCACGATATCTGTAAATAGGTCTTTACGGATTGCTGTCAAAGGCTGGCAAGAAAACCTTTCTGGCTCCTCCGTCTAAGTAGTCTTTGTCAAAGACTACTCGCGATTGAGTCGCAAACCGCGATGGCCCACATATAGTGAGCGTAGCGTGTGTGGTTCCCAGTAGTTTATCTCCCTATGGATAATATAGGTACATGGTCTGTAGCACAGACTACTGTCTAGTGTCTAAGTGACCTGAGAGCAGGGTCATAGCTAGGATTTGACAAGTGCCCGTCATTTTCACCAAAACTCCCTGTCCAAAATTTGACCCTGAAAACAAAAACCAGACCTCTGCCCCTTCAGAGGGCTCAGTCAGTTCAAATAGCTATTGCTATAGCCTTGATTTATTAGTCTGGACTTGTTTTGAGTTCACAAAACTTATTCAAGCATTAGTATTAGAATTTAGCATCTGCCAGAAGCATTAATCTTGACTGTCCAGGAGCAAACTGCCCGCCCTAAATGACGGGTGGACAGGTGGCTGGCTAACACCCTGCCTGAGAGCAAACTAATAGCCTTGAAATTGTGGCCTATTTTGAATGAGTTCTTATCCACTTGCCTGTGATGCAGTTAGTTCTCCTATTTCCATCTGACAAAAAGCATTGTTTGGACGACCCTTGATCATCACACTCTCAAGGAAAAACCTTGTAAAACAAAAGATATTGTTATATTTTAATTTAAGTTTATGTATATTAAGCCACAGGTATAATTTGATTCTGCGAAACATTTTTGGTAAAGAAAAAGATAGAAAAATGTTGCAATACAGAATAATGTAGCTCACTTTCAAACCATACTTGTTGAAAAGAACCCAGTGTAATAACATTTTACAATATGTAATTGATTCCTATAATCCTACTCATTTGCTGAATCATAGGAAGTGCAATTTTTCATCATTTACCTCCCTTGGCTGTTTTCTATACTCACTGGTATAACCAGAGATGGGGGCACAGGGGCTTTTTGCCCAGGACCCTTGATCCGGCACCTCACTCCCCCACCCATTGCTGCCCCTTCATTGCAACAAGCTGTTTATATCACTGCTCCTATGCATTTTGAAAAAATATCTAAGATTGCCAAAGATCCCATATAATAATCCCAATTTTGGCCCAACCCCTGCATTTGTATTTCCCCTCTTCGATTAATATAAACAATTTGAAAGTCATGCCAACCCGGGCATGCCAACTAGCAGAAAGAGTTTTGTTCTTTTTGCTGCAAAACATGAAAGAATCATGTTCATTATCTTAAATGTCCAATCAGTATCACCTCAGTTCCAAATCATGTTGTAGTTGAAAAGAGATAGAACTATTATAATATCTGGGTTTAATAGTATTTCTAAAAAAAAAAACAGGAAAAAACCCAAAAAAAACACCCAAGTAGGCCTACTTACTTTGGCAGACCCAAGCTTTCAGCATACTTGGCAATTCCATGTTGTGGTGGCTGGAAGAGGACACCTCCCATATCAAATATGGCTGCCTTTAGTTTCCTTGTTGTAGCCATCTACATGAACAGAAAATAAGGAAATAAATCACTAAAAACTCTAGAGACAAAGGGCAAGAATAAACAAATGCACACTACACTACAGGCTGTGTCAAAAATGGTACCCATCAGTTTATATTGATTTTGGACAAGACTGTCACATGCAACATATGATCCACCTAGTGTGTGCATAAATGTTATAAATGGCCATAAAACTATGATCTTACATTAGGAAGAAGCAGGCTTTTCAATAAACTTCAATACTGTTGGGTATAAATCATTTTGATACACTATATATATAATGAACACACAAACACAAAGGGAGGGGCAAGGGGGCATCTTGAATTTGAAATGGAATTAGCACATTTACCAACACTATTTGAAACTCTCCCTCCCTCTGTGGAAGATTCAGATTAAATCTTTCTGAGAGGGTGTATGAAATTCAAATGGAGCTGCCTAATATGTTCATTCCACTTGAAATTTGAAATTCATACTTCCCCTGTAGAAGATATTTCCAAAATCTTCCACAGGGGGAATGGGGACTTTAAATGGAATGGCCCAGTGAAAGTTCCAAATTTATGTGAGCTTAGGGTAATGAAAGGTTGATGATGAAACAAAGAAGCTAATTTTTTCCCTTGGTATGCTCGAAAATGGGCAAATTTGGACCTTTTTGACCAAAAAGCCAAAAAAACCTGCAACGGTCACAAAATAGACCTTTTGGCCCTTTGACGGGAGGGGTGGGGGGGGGGGCTACGACCCTGACTGGTTTTAAATTACCATAAACTGCCACAGATATTCTTCAAATTGCTATCATTTAAAGTTCTTTTCCTTTGACCTTATAATAGTAATTTTAACTTTCCATAACTTTTATGGGACTTGCGATGTATGGGTGAACACCAGTAAATAGCCCCCATTGACTTTCTGCACAAACAGGGTACGGGAAAACGTCTATTTCTTGACTCCAGAGTCCAGAGTCCAGAGCGACTCAGTTCTTCAAAACTTGCCCTTTTTGCAAGTCGAAGGTCAGATGAAGACATCCATTGTAGAAATTATATACGGAGTCCAGCATTTTTTTCCAGAAAAATGCTGACTAGATCACCCTATAGCCTATACAGCTTACGCCACCTCACAAATAGCTTGGCGTTTCTAAGATGTTTGAAAGTTTAGCCAAATCGTCATAAAAAGTCGGATCCTGCTCATTTTTCACAGACAATCTATTTCCCATGCCTAAATGAGGATTAAATATGAATCAGGGCCTAATAGTTGGGTTTTAAGCCTTTTCTAATGTATTAATAAGTCGTGTTGCACGTTTCCTCATTTGAAACACTAGTTTTTTTCCTCCCAGGGTGTAGTGAGACTTGTATTTACTGGTGTGCACTCGTATGGTCACCAGGTTAGTTTTTAAAAAAACTGCCACATGTACAAGTTGATTGGGAATTTAACAATGTAGGTCTGTGTATGGAATTCATATTCTCTGCACTAAAAGATATAATTATAAAGAGAACTAACGAATCAGTTGAAAGCGGATGAACAGATTCCTGTAAAGGAAGATTCATGTGGTGTTTTAGTGCCCCAAACAAAGAAAAGTGAATGGATTGACTGGATTGAATGGATGGAAAGAAAAGTGATTGCATGAGGGCAATAGGATTTTGTTTGAGTGATCTCCTCGTTTCTCATCTCATTTCTCTGGTACAATAGAGAAAACCAGATCACATGCATGCATCAGGTGCGCAATAAAGCATACTGAAGCGTCCTCATGTTACACTTGCGTAAATTCATTATTTCATATTAGCACTCGCCAATAACGCGTATTAATTACGCAAGGAGCAGCTGCCATCAGTGCACAACTCGCGTAAGTGCTTCGCACTGCATGATGACCCAGGTCCCAGGATTATATCACACAAATGGCTATCTGCAGCAAACTTTGATTTGAAAAGGTCTATAGAGCATGAGAGAGAAGCCAGTGCCACAGGATCCGTGGGAGCCAGTTGGGAGCCCAACATGCAAAACCGTGAGCACCACCCATGCAGATAACATGCATACCCAGTGGGCACAGGTTAGGATTTTCGACGTTGTATCAACGTTGATACAACGTCGAAATCTAACCTAACCAGATTTCAACCTGATTTCAACCTAGAGATTGGTTGAAATCAGGTTGAAATTTCAACGTAGATACAACGTTGAAATTTCAACCTGATTTCAACCAAATTTCAATGCAAAAAATTAAGAAGGTTGAAATCAGGTTGAACTTCAACGTTGATACAACGTTGAAATTTCAACCTGATTTCAACCAATGTTCAACGCACAACTTAATGGCCTTTTTAATACATACAATATTATTAGGACGAAATAGGCCTATGCTTAGTATATTAACATGATTAAAGTAAATTATATCCATGACGCATGATCTCCCGATTTATACCGTACTTCGTTTCTCTTCTTCAAAAGTGGCCCGCCACGGCGTTCACTACCTCCAACAAGCATGTAATGACTTACGCGAAAACACCGGGTGGTACGGGGTATGCTATCTGACCCGTCGCCGCTCAATTGGCGGGCTGATTTTGATATGGGAATTCCTACAACTTGGTGGAAGCTGGTGCGACACACACTTGTTGGGGGATGCAAAAAACAGGGGGGTGCTTAAAAGTTTTGACCCTTCTAGGGGGTGGCCTTGAAAAAAAATAAACTAAACATTTTCCTGTGAAAATTGAGTTTACATGATTTTCGATGGGATTGACCCATAATTTTTATGTCAAAAAGGGGACCCTGAACTATTTGAGAACTGATAATTTTTTTTGCATCAGACCCCCCTAACAAGTGTTTTTGAACGGTCCCTAATAGGCCTATTGTTATTTCGCATAATCTTTTAACCATTTTACTAACCCGTGATATCGCCCCGGGTATCGCCGCCGGCGTAGCCGGTGTCAGAGGTGCAGAGGTCGGCACCCATACGCGGGAGGCAACCGGGTGTGGAGTGAGTGGGCCGTACGCAGCGGTCATGTAGTCGGGCCCCTAGCCCCTGGCTGGAGCCGGCCGCATCATAGGCCTCTATGTTGTCGATCATATGTGACTCCTCGCCACAACTGAGCCCGGATGTCGCCAGTGCCACTATTGAGATATGCTCCATCGAACTTAACAATAAACAATAGGAAACAAAGGATTTATTGACTGTTTTATTGATTTTCACTACTTAAATGTCAAGTACTATAGACATGATATACATCATTTTAAAGCTAATTTAAAGCAGAATATTTTGGTTGAATATCTCAAAAATGATGATTGGCGACTTCGGGCTCAGTTGTGACGAGGAGTCACATATAGTCGGCGAAAGCAGGGGAGGGGGAACGCACTCTCTCAATTTTTTTCATGGGACAGCAAGTGTTTATAGGTAGGCCTATACACGCACGTTTGGCAAGCTACGGTATTGTAGGTGGGTGCGTACGCTCGCGCACATTGCCGGTAGGCCCTACACACACGCGTTCGCAAGTGTTGGTGAGTACGCAAGCGGGTTCGCAAATGTTTGCGAGTACGCACTCACGTTTGCAAGTTTTCATGCGTACGCTTGCGAACATTGCCGGTATGCACATGCACACGTTCGCAAGTGTTTGCAGAAATGCGCACGTGGCGATGCACAAGTGTTTGCAAATGCGCATGCGCAATCTCAAGTGATTATATGATATTGCGGTTTATGGGCGCATGCACATGCTCAAGTCTTATGGGTACGCACATGCGTTCGCGAGTTATTGCGGGTACGCACGCGCGTACACAAGTACTTGCAAGCATAGACATACCACCTAGACCTATGACTGCCCATCCCTTACCACAGCGGGAGGTGAAGCCCCGTATCAAAGGTGATATCGACGGATTGGCGGGGTTACTAGGGCGCGAGATATATCGCGTACATTCTGACGCGCTTCGTTTTGCGTGGTTACTGCGCCGTTATCGCCGCGTCAAATGCAACATATTCCGTGAGACGCGAACATATCTGCTTGCTTGCGCCCAGGTGTGCGTCCTTGTCAAAGTCGTTGCTAAGCAGTGTCGGCTTCACTACGCGAGTCAAAGTCACTGGTCTAGGTGCTCGTTTGTCTGGGCTTGCAAGTACAAATGTACGTTCGCAAGTGTTTAATGGGCACGCATTTGGCATGCGAGTTCGCAAGTGTTTTCGTGTTTGCATGTGCGTTCGCAAGTGTTTATGAGTACTCGCGTGCGTGCACAGGTTATTTGCATGTGCGCATGCCCATTCGCAAATGTTTGCGAGTACGTAAACACGTTCGCAAGTATTTGAAAGTACGCACACGTTTGCGCAAGTGTTTGCATGTAAACACTCGTTCACAAGTGTTTATGCGTACGCATGCACGTTCGTAAGTGTTTGCAAAATGCAAGCGTGCGCGCAAGTGTTTATGGTACGCATGCACATATGCAAGTGTTTATGGATATGCACCTCCGTTCAAAAGTTATTTCGGGTACGCACGTGCGTGCGCAGGTGTTTGCAAGTATGTATCGCTTTCGCCCAACACTATGGGATATTGCCCAATGTACAGCAGTGAAAGTAAATCATGAAAATGGAGTTACACACGTACGAGTGACGTACATGAACTTGAGGCCTAAATTTGCAAATAAAACAGGTTAGTATAAACATTTAAATTTTCTTTAAAAGTCTACTGGAATTTTGGACATATTGCAGCATGTATATTTCAACTTGTTTTTCCATTTTGTATCATCAGGATATGTTAAAATAGTTAAGCTTACTAAGCAGTTAAGATACATGCCTAGCCTGTTGTTCATGTTGTTCGAGCATATTCTCTAACGCAATGCGAGGGTATCCGTGAGCAAATTAGTTGCTAGTGTTTTTCGAGCAACATGCCTGCTGCATGCTGTATATACGATGAATGCACCATTAGACAGACACAATACCGTCATGACAGTGCCTTGACTTGTACTTTGTAGAAGACTCGGTCAGTTTGGAATATTTGCTGGGGCAATGCAAATGTAATTAACAAACTAGGCATGCTAGGCCCCTAGCCCTAGTCATATCGTACAGTAAAAGGTCTTGCTTGGTACTGCTGGGAGCATAGATAGGTGAACCCTAGGCCCTAGACTACGCCCTAGTCATGTTCATGTCATGTGCATGTACATGATGTGCTAGGTCGTGTATTAAATGATTTTATATTTAGACATTACGTTACCGGGAGGGACACTAGGTTGTAACTCCGTCCAAGTTTTTTGATGATTTTAAAACATAAATTTCAATGTCAATGACAATGATTTATGAAGAAAAAGATACAGGGCCCAGGGACCTATAAATATGGCTAGGCTATTAGTAGTACCAGTAATATTTAGTTAGTAATGTTAGGGCTAGGCTAGTGGAATTTGTTGAATAAAGTTCTTTTCAAATAAATAGGGCTTTGGGCTCGGATAGCGGCGTTTTCACGTAGGCCCCTATTTTGTGTGGGACCTGAGAGCACATCAGACATATCTAATTGCATTTTGAATACGAGGAATGTCCTTCTAATAATATCAAACAATTTTTACTTTGTGAAATTCGATATACTATTTTTTTTTAATGTATAATATTTATGGCAAATGATTATCATTAAAATTGATATTTTGAAACAGTCCTCAAGTAAATTGTATAAATCTAATGATATGTGGGGAAAATCTATATCTTCAATATGAAAGGTCAAAACTTTCAATTGATGGTCGGCTTTTCATCCATCCCAGGTACATAGACTTAAATTAGGATTTCGTGATCCTATCATCCTCTTTTTTATGATCTTTATCAATAGTTAATAATCCACGAAAAAAGCGTATTCCCAAAATTTCAGTTGATTCCGATTTTGCGTTAGCGAGTTATGCATGATTATGTGTATAATAATATATACTGGTCTATATAGGCCATTGTTGTAATTTCGTTCTGGACATACCAGAACAAAAATTTAAATTTGACGATATTTTTGCTAAACAAATTAATCTGCAAGAAAATTTTGGTACATAAACAGTATGTAGCCAGAGGTTTCCATTGGTTTAAAAATCTCCACTTTTTTCGGAGAAAAGTGGTGGGGATGACCGGATGAGGGTTTGGATCACGAAATGCCCTTTTAAGTACATGTCATTCGATTTATTAAGTTTACTTTGAGGACTGTTAAATGTCAAAAGTTGCAATTTTTAATAATTTGCCCTAAACTTTTTTATTGTGTCGCGAATTTCAAAAAATCGAATTTATAAATATCAGAAGGACATCCCCCGTATTCAAAATTTTCGATATGTCTGATGTGCTTTCAGGTCCCACAAAAAATCTGTGCAAAGGTATAGGCCTATAGAGCCATTTGAACAGAGGCCATTTTGAATACAAAGTGTAGGGAAATTTATTAGTATTGTGCACCGGAAGAAGACCTTAAAACCTATTCTATATGGCCTATATTACTGAGATGTCAAACAGGTTTTACCGGCGGATTGACCCCGGTTCCTAAGCTAAAGCGTTTAGAATTTTTAACTTTTCACGTAATCTCTGTATTAATTAAGGACTGACATTTCATTTGAGCTTCAATTTTGGGGAACTTTACAGATTCAGTTTTTTATTAAAAAAATGTTGAAAGGCGATGCCGCTATTTCAACAGCAAAACTAGCATTAAAACTTGTTCCGTTAGCAGTAATTCGGTCAGGGCCTACTTTTCTTGTGAAATCGATTTGTATAATTTCATATCTATTTTAGTCATTAATAGGTTAGCATCTTTCATTTAAATTAGAACATGCCGACCTCACGAAGAACATGGTCCCTAAGGACACCACATTGTCTCCAATATAGCCATATACTTTTAACCGGAACTCATCACAATTGCACCTTTTCGCAGTGATTTGGTGTAATGCGCCTTAGTCTGACTTGCCATTCAATGTAAATCAGCTCAGCGAACTCAGTTTTGTTTTTTAAACATGTATAGAAACTAGAGCAAAAATAAGCTACAATTTCCCTCTTTTTGGTCCGAAGAATGGCCCTAAGAAATGTACAGCAGAATGACCCTATAAACAGTCAGGAGTAACTAGTCTACCTTCAGTAGGGCTATCTTACAACTTACATTACGCATATTTAATCATACTGCATATCTATGTCAAATATAATGTTTCTGTGTAAATTATGGAAATAGTTGTGTTTTTATTTTAAATGATAATCCCTAAATTGTTATTTTTGTCGTTACAGCTGATGTGTCGTTGCGCCACATGATAAAGGAATCAAAACAAGATCAGTGAAGATTGGCCATGCAATAGACAGACTATAGTCCATGACAATGTACAATGTATAAAGCATCAAGAAAATTGACTTAACATCAGAAAGGTTAGATGCAGCCAAAGATTTCGGATGAACTGGCCACTTGAGAGAGCTGTAATTTTAAAACAATGGCATGGAGCAACTCCTAGATCAACCCTCCTTCTTCCTGCAAATTCTGCCTTTGGGTCCATCGTAGAGCAGACGTACTACTCATCAGTTCAAGTTCTAACCTTAAGTTGTTAGTCATGAAGGGTCAAAGGGTCCTTCATTCCATCTAAATCCCGCAGATGGAATGTACTCCCGCCTCAAATTCCAGGAATTGTGAAACGGACCAGCTTGAAAACGGAGGTTAACAGCTATCTAGGCGCCAACCCATCAGCTTAATGATAACAGCTGTTATTGCCTTGATATGTGTCTTAACATACAAAGAAAGAAGGTGAACAACTAAGCAAGCAATACAGATTCTGGTCTAGATTTTCTTGATATTGGTAGTGATGACATCATCAATGCGAAATAAACCTACTGATAGGGTTGACGTTTTCGATGCATATCTCCTCCAGCTAAAACTGAGCACGACAAGGATCCTTTAAACATGTGTTGAAGGGTATAGAGTGCAAGCGCAGAACAGTTCCAAAACTATTGATTACATTCTCTGTATGATCTGATCATCAGTCTAAGAAAGTTAGTGTGAAGTTCTTCCATGAGAAAAATAAAAGTATTTAGTTGTATAATCTGTCAACAATTTCCAGTTTAGTTAGCGTATCAAAAGTCAAGACTTAGAAACCATATGTTAAAGATACCTTGCATGGTATCAGAAGTTTTAAGTAAGTTGTAACGTGAAAAGAAGATTTTTACGCGTTTTCTTCAAGTTAATATTGAATGGATATTCCAAATGCGCAAGCCAGGGAAACCCCTTATTAACATTAAATACGAGGTTCATTCAAAAAGTTCTACCTCCATCGTCACCTCTCTATCTTACGTGTCAGGCAACTGAAATTAAACATGCCAGCAAACACAAAATGTTTTCGAGATCATTCGCAAAAGGTTATAAAAGGTTGTCAGAAAACGTTTAAATGTCGGGTTATATAAAGGTTATATTAAGGTTATAAAACGTTTTCATAACATTAAAAACATTTTTGATAATCTTCTGCCCAGCAAACACAAAATGTATTACAGAAACGTATGTCGGGTTATATAAAGGGTATAAAAACGTTTTAATAACATTCCAAAAACATTTTTGAAAACTTGATACAAAACATTCTGAACAGAATGTTATTTTTGGGTTGAAAAAAATATTTTGCGAAAAAATGTTTGCCTAAAATATTTGCAATAACGTTTTAAAAGCGTTTTCATGACATTTATATAACCCGACATTTAAATGTTATTAAAACGTTTTGAAAAAAAAACATTTAAGAACATTTCTGTGTTTGCTGGATGCAAATATTTTAACATAATTAGTTATTTAAAGGGGCATTTCGTGATCCACAGTCTCATCCCCCCACTTTTCCCAAAAAAAGTTGAGATTTTTACACCACTGGATACCTCTGGCTACATAATGTTTATGTACCAAATATCTCTTGCAGATTAATTCGTTTAGCAAAAATATCGCCAAATTTGAATTTCGTTCTGGTGCACCAGAACGAAATTACAACACATTGTCTATGGAGCAGTGTAATACACATAATCATGCATAACTCGCATAAACGCAAAATCGGAATCAACTGAAATTTTGGAAATAAGCTTTTTTTCGTGGATATCTACTGAAAAATGTCATAAAAAGAGGATGCTAGGATCACGAAATCCTCCTTTAAGTGTTGACAAAATATTTGGCAAAAATGTTTGCGTTGATAGTTTACAATAGCATTTTGAAAACATTGTTAAAATATTGTTGTAGTGTGTTTTTATACAAAACATTTTAAAACGTTTTCATGATCTTTATATAACCCGACATTTTAATGTTATAAATACGTTTTTACCTAAGCCAAAAGCCAAAATATAACTTATCTAAAACGTTTTTGTGTTTGCTGGGATGATTATACCCTTACATCTTGGCTACAAAATAAAAGTTATTAAATGTAATGTTTGGTTTTTAAGATGTGTTTGTTGAAGCGAATACAGATTTGGTGCGTCGGAAACGGTCTGAAAAAAAGGCAAGTTTGATTTAAAAGGTGGCCTACATCTATGTGGAAGTCATTACAGATTTATTTAATTGCTGTATTTTTGTTCAAATACTTTAATCAATATCTAATGCTTGCATGTAGTGCAATTTAACTGGGTATCGTCGTGTATTTTGCACCCTCAATTCAGTATGATCAGTGCTTTAATTAGAGCCTATGTGCGCTGATAAATTTGGCGGCCATTTAGGATTTGAAGGTTAAAAGTAGGTCCAATCATCAAATTGAGGCTTATTACGGTAAACTGATATGAAAAGGTGAGAAATTAGCACAAGGTTGCATGTTTACTCAGTGGTGGCCATCTTGAAAAAACAAATTGGTCAAAAATTTGATTTTTGGACGAAATGTGATTTTGGTCAACATGAGATTTTTGGTCAAAAATGAGATTTTTGGGCAAAAATGAGATTTTTGGGCAAAAAATGAGATTTTTAGTCAAAAAGTAGATTTTTGGTCAAAAAGTAGATTTTTGGTCAAAATGAGATTTTTGGTCAAAAATGAGATTTTTGGTCAAAGTGAGATTTTTGGTCAAAAATGAGATTTTTGGTCAAAAATAAGATTTTTGGTCAAAATGAGATTTTTGGTCAAATATGAGATTTTTGGTCAAATGGGTGCCTACTGCACGGGGCCCTCTGCACCGACCACAACGCATGACCGCTGTACACGACCTACCAACTCCACACCGGGTTGCCTCCCGCGCGGGCTCCCGCGTATGAGTGCCAACTGCGCATTCTGCACCGACTCACGATGCGGGCGATATACCCGTGGCAATTCCCCAGGGCGATACCAGGCCTATAATCATGATACAATACACCAGCCGGTCGATTGTGAAACTCTACACGGGTAAGTATCAATTTATTACTATTATTTAGTACTTAGGCCCTATATTTGAATGGTAATTTACAAAATCGGGATAAAATCGGGTTATAATCAGGTTGAAATCGGGTTGAAATCGGGTTGAAATCAGGTTGAAATCAGGTTGAATTTCGACGTTGATACAACGTTGATACAACGTTGTATCAAGGTTGATGCCCATTTGCAAATACAACGTGATTTCAACCTTATTTCAACGTCGAAATCGGACTTTGATACAACGTCGATACAAAGTCAGAAACTGACCTGTGTGCCCACTGGGATATATTGGGCCAATCTTGGCTTTCCATTGGTAATCTTCATAATGGCATCACTGTGGCAGCCTAAATTGGTCCAATATAGGCACAATATATTGGTTGTGAACAACTGCCAACATGAAACCAACAATCGTGATGCTATTGGCCCAATATTGGGCCACATTCGTCATGATCAATAAGACCAGACTTGGCACTATTTTGCTGACCCATATTGGGCGAATCTTAGTTTCAATTGGCAATTTTTACATTGGCATCATGTTGGCAGCCAATGTATGTTATCACACCAATTTCGGTAACAATTTGGGTAACAATTGGGTAACAAATAAATATTGTGATACTAGCGTTTGGAGGACCTTCTCTAAATCCTAAATATTATACTTAAGTTTAAATAATAGGAAACAAAACCACGGTTGATAAAACGCAGGGCATATGCTATTTACCACCACGGATTATAAACATATTTTAAGGAAATACACAAGAATTTTCGGCACTTCCACTTCTAAGACCATACTTTTAAACATAAAGTATGTGTCACCATGCTATCAATACACTTGGTGGCTATTCAACACCACGGTGATGAGTCGTAGTGTTCCTCTTATAACGCGAAGCGGGCAAGAGATGATACATAGCGTCTTTTCCCGGGCCAATAACGTCCAATAATTACAGTATAAATCCATTGCATCAATATTGGCCCAATACTAAAATTACGTATTGTTAAAACATTGCCAGCCAATTGTTTGCCAATAAGAAATACGTCCAGGCCCAATGTTGGTTCAATGTCTGTGACAAGGTTTGGGCAAGCTGGGGCCAACATTGGCCCAAGCCCAATTTGGGACCAACCTTGGGCCCATGAGCAAATGATATTGGCGTGATATCAGTAACCAATGTTGGGCCATTATGAAACATACATTGGGCCACCATTGGACCAGTATCGCCATGTTATCTGGGCAGTTCCAATTGAAAAGTCCCGGCTCCAACCGGGAGTCTAGTGCTGTGTATATGTCACCGCGGTGTAGTGTGCATTCAAATCGGTACTTACTAGCCGTCAGAACGAGGAAATCTTTGCTCTACAAATGATTGCAAATTTGTTATCATTTTTCACCACAAAATATGATATGAAATTTGAAAACATAGGTAAGCAATTAATGCATAAATATATGGATAGGTCAAACAGGTTGTAAATATTGTCAATACTAATATTTTGCGACATTTACTTATTTTACTATAGTTTTCAGCACCACAGTACTTCAGCGGTCTGCCAATTTGTTGCAGTTTATTAGGCCAAGTAAAATAAAAAATATGTATATCGTCCCCGCCCTCACCGATTTTTGGAGAATTTCAAATATTTTTGTTATTTTTCCTGTTTGCTTCCTTACTTTATTTCTAAAATTGTTGTGATGAAAAGACATGTAAAGAAGTTCTTGGTTATCATTTATAAACACATTGCAAACACTTTCTTCAAGTTAGGGGTAGGGGTTTGGGGAATTAACAAACATATATGGGGGCCTCTCCGATGTTATGATGTGTTGACAAACACCTTGCAATTGCAATTTTACACAGAAATGAATGGTAAAAAAATAACACAATAACAAATAATAAGGACCTCCCTCACCGATTTTTTTTTTAAAAGTTCGGACGATATACATGTTATTTTTGTTACTTGGCCTTATGGTAGACATGTCCACATTGCTTATTATAGAGGCGACATTCAATCCAAAAAGTTGTGTCCACAGTAGCTCACAGTCAATGGCTTAACTGTGTAATCCCCATAGGGAAATACAAAAATTTGATATTTGGACACCAGAAACTTGACGACGTAGTCTAAAAAGTGCTGGTACTTTATCCTTGATAAAGAAGTCAGCATGCAGTGAAAGTTAGATTTCATAAAATAAAATCGCCTTTGTGTAAAATGGATCATCGTGGTAAAAAATGATGCATTACATGCTTTTTTTGTACAGTAAGTCAGTGCAAGGCATTGTCAATGATGGGCGCAGAAAAGTGCAGTTTTTTAAAAACAGACATTTGCTCATAACTTCGCTAATTTTTGACCTACAGACATGGTTGACCCCTCATTTTTTAAGTTAAATAATCACCTTTTTAAACAAAATAATTTCAATGTGAAATATCCTACTTGAAAATTTTGTGAACATGCCTACTTATGGCGTATGGTTCTGATTGGCCAATTGAATCACGTCATGGTCACATCAGCACCTCATTCGCTAGTCAAACTGCATGACCTTTTTACACGATAATCACAGCAGAGCAGACGGACACCGCTGAAGTAATTTGCTGAATGATGAACAGTTTACACTGGAGACACCCTTGATGATCAAGATGGTGAGGAATTCAGCAACTTTTACCCTGGCCTGCAGGCTGTTGTTATGTTAAAGCTTACTGAATAAAGGACTACCGTTATGCAAAATAATTTTCAACACACACAAATATAATAAAATTGCCTTTTTCATTCACCACGTCCACGAGAGAACAGGTAGATCTGTGAAGGCTGGTTGCATGCTGCACTATTCGGAGTGATTGATCAGATCAGCTGGTTCTGATTACCTGGACCTGGACCTGGCATGCTGGGTTTGTTTACATTGACGCCCCCAATAAAATACAAAAACATTCCTTTAAAAAGACTAGCAGCCAACACCGTCCCTTTATGAATGGTCTGTGGTCGGGGCCCCGGTCGGGCATCTCATTTTCATAAAGCTCTTTTTTTTTTCAAATACCCTTTATCAATGTTCTGTTCAGTATTCTATAAAAAATGAATGGAGGGGGGGGGGCACTTCGATATGAAATGGATATAGGTGCATTCGGTGAGAGTGTAATATGGGGTCATTGGGTGAGTGTACCTTTTTTTAAGGGACTTGGACCTTTGGGTGAAACAATATGGCTTCAAATTCCTTTGTTTATTCAAAATAAGTAACAAATTCAGTGGTTAAATGAAAGTTACTGTTCAAATTGAAAAATAAAGGGTGTGACAGATGAACTTTGGGTGAGTATGTCAGTATTTGTAAACAAATACGGGCCTATGGGGTCTTTCAGGTGACAGAAATGCTGAATAGGGGGGTCTTAACAGCCCCGGGTTAACAGCCCTACATACGCGTCGCCTCCAAAGTGGAAGTCCCCGGGAAGTCCCCCCATCCCACCCCGGGAGGGGGACATTGGGGGAGAATGTGAATT
This sequence comes from Amphiura filiformis, assembly GCF_039555335.1. Taxonomy (NCBI): domain Eukaryota; kingdom Metazoa; phylum Echinodermata; class Ophiuroidea; order Amphilepidida; family Amphiuridae; genus Amphiura; species Amphiura filiformis. The sequence continues at coordinate 1,427,849 of NC_092636.1, forward strand.
TTAGCCTGCGGTCAAAAATCATGAAATTTCCTAAAAATGGTTTGTTTGTTTTTTATTTTGGGGGCTTTATGGAATTTCAGTGACTCAAGGCAAGCGGTACTTATTTATGATAAGAAAAGAGGTGCCGCTAGAATGTACGGTACCTCATTTCTTAACATTATTATAATGAACCACTTGTCTTGAATCACTAAAATGTCAGTGAACTTAGTGAAGTAATTGAATTCCTTGGCACTACCTAACTTTTGAGAAAAATGCAATTAGGCCTAGTCACACATTTATCAGGGGTGTAGTACCACCTTAATGTTAATACTTTTTGATGACATTGAAGCATTAATCATGCATGCATAGTTCTATGTACGACCTGATGACCCACTTCTTCATCATTTCAACGCGTTTTTATGTTAAATCAACAGTCAAATTAAATATGTCACGTCTTTACAATGCAAATTTACTATGAACAATGATTTTGCACTTTTTGCTCACTTGTGTCTTGTGTCTCGTACTTTTAAAACGCCAAGTCACCGTAATTATTTACATGCCATTGGGCAACATGAATTCCTACTAATAGGCATGATGAACTGAGCTCGTCTCTGTCTGTTCAAAGTTGGTTTTGAGCCTCCTTTACAGGGTCAAAGTGTGTTTGTTTCCATGTGATACCATAGCGATAGCAGAAAAGTGATTAAGTCAGTTCCCAACCTAGGCATATTCACAGTTGTGATATAAAAACACCCTTTTCAGAGAAAAACATCATGAGAGCAAACTGTTGATAATTATAATCTACTGCTGATATCAGTAGGCCTATTGATGAAGTGGCTATCTACTGCCGATATACCAGTAGGTATTGAGTCTACTGCTTATATCAGTATTGATGAAGTATCTACTGCCGATATGAGTATTGAGTCTACTGTTGATATCAAAATTGACGAAGTAGCTATCTACTGCTGATATGAGTATAGTCTACTGCTGATGTCAGTATTGATGAAGTACCGGTAGCTATCTACTGCCGATATGAGTATTGAGTCTACTGCTGATATCAGTATTGATGAAGTAGCTATCTACTGCCGATGAGTATACCGGTATTGAGTAGTGCTGATATCAACATTGATGAAATAGCTATCTACTCTAGTAGGCCTACCAATATGAGTATTGAGTCTACTGCTAGTGATATCAGCATTGATGAAGTAGCTACTACTGCTGATATGAGTATTGAGTCTATATTGATGAAGTAGCTAGTACAGGCAGGGCTGTTCCTAGGGATTTTGTCGCCCTAGGCAAAGCCTCTCCACCAACGTATACCAAAAAAGTGCTAAGGGGGGTTAATTACCCCCTTGAAAACTCATCCGTTTCTCTTTTCGCGCCCTTTTATTTTGCTCCCATTTTTCTTTTTTATCCGCCCTCATTTTTTTTTTTTTATTCTTTCTCCATTCCCATTTTTTCTTTTTTCGCCCCTTTTTTTCGCCCCTCTGCGTTTGCCGCCCTAGGCGACCGCCTTACCTGGCCTCATGGTCGGAATGGCCCTGGCTATAGGCTACTGCCAATATGAGTATTGAGTCTACTGCTAATATCAGCATTGATGATGTATATAGCTATCTACTGCCGATATGTGGGAGTATTGAGTCTACTGCTGATATCAATATTGATGATGTAGCTATCTATACTGCTGATATGAGTATTGAGTCTACTGCTGATATCAATATTGATGATGTAGCTATCTATACTGCTGATATGAGTATTGAGTCTACTGCTGATATCGGCATTGATGAAGTAGCTATCTACTGCTGATATCAGTATTGATGAAGTAGATATCTACTGCCGATATGAGTATTGAGTCTACTGCTGATATCAGTATTGATGAAGTAGATATCTACTGCCGATATGAGTATTGAGTCTACTGCTGATATCAATATTGATGATGTAGCTATCTAATGCCGATATGAGTATTGAGTCTACTGCTGATATCAACATTGATGAAGTAGCTATCTATACTGCTGATATAGAGTATTGAGTCATATGGAAAAGTAGTCTCTTTTGCTCAAATAAAAGGGGTCCCACAGTTAAGCAATGGGAGAAAATTGTCTTTTTTCACTTTCAACTTCAATTATTATAAAGGGAAAGTTTTTTATTTTCTGGCTCACTCTTAATTGTCTTATGTATATATTAAACTTTACTTTCCCCGATTTTCAAGGAAATTGGATGAAAGACCTTGTCGTACAGGAGCACTAAACACCACGAGGTATTCCCAAACTCTCACTCGATTTACGGTAAGTAAATACACTGACATGCACCCGTGTCATTAAAGTAGCATGCTATAGAAAGCCCTCACTTGATAATAGTCAGTCCGATTGACTTGGCTCAAACGGTATTTCCTAGAAATACTTTGCCAGATTCTACTCTCTAAAAGGAATCTGATTGGTTACAAAATGCCATCGTACCGTAGGAAAAACCATACCCTCTTCCGTACAGCCCTGCTTAGTGTGTTGTGTGGTAATGTATGCATTGTGCATTGACCTCGAACGCCTCTGTACACACAGTGTGCACACACTGGAGTCGAGTATAATTTATTTAAAGAGACTTTCATAGGAAAACTTTTCCATATGTGCTGCTGATATAGGTATTGATGAAGTATTGCCGATATGAGTATTGAGTCTACTGCTGATATCAGCATTGATGAAGTACCGGTAGATATCTACTGCCGATATGAGTATTGAGTCTACTGCTGATATCAGCATTGAGCTATCTACTGCTGATATGAGTATTGAGTCTACTGCTGATATCAGTAGGCCTATTGATGAAGTCTACCGAGTCTACCGCTGATCAGCATTGATGAAGTAGCTATCTACTGCTGATATGAGTATTGAGTCTACTGCTGATATCAGTTTTGATGATGTAGCTATCTACTGCCGATATGAGTATTGAGTCTAATGCTGACATCAATATTGATTATGGAGCTATCTATACTGCTGATATGAGTATTGAGTATTGAGTATTGAGTCTATACTGCTAATATCGGTGTTGATGAAGTAGATATCTACTGCCGATATGAGTATTGACTCCACTGCTGATATCAGCATTGATGAAGTAGCTATCTACTGCCGATATTTTTTTAATATTTTTAATATTTTTCTCATCCTGCTCTGGATGAGACGTTGGAGATGTGCTTTGTCCAGGTCAACTTGCTGTCAACTGCGACTGACTTCCAGTGATATCGCAAACACCTGCAACACGACCGTGGAGGCAATTTTCATTCGGTTTTGTTGTTGAAAGTACAAAAAAGGCCTAAAAATCTTAAATCGGGCGGCCAACATTCATATTTCATTTCAAGCCCTCTCCCAATGATGACTGATCTCTTTAAGAGTCATTGTCGCTAAGAGTGTACCGTGGTGATACAAGTGGGTCATGGATTTTTTGATAAAAAATGTGTTGATAGTGTGTTACCTCAAGATACTATTTCCAAATTTTTAGTGTCCTGACAATTTCGGTTTGTGAGATAAAAATGCTTCAAATTTTGAACCAAAAAACCTTACATTCAAAGTGAATGGTAAATTGTTCGCCAACATGATCCCAATGAAATAAAGCGAATTTTGAAACCTTCATTTTATTGTAAAACAAGAATTAGTGTCATCAGATGTTTTTTTTTGTTTAAGCAAGGATAATTTTTTTCCATGTGTTTGGCAAGCAGAGGGTTGCTCCAGGTATTGTGGTCCAACTTGTGTGTAGGTGTGGTTTTCAAAACACATCTCAAAATATGCTTTTTCGTTTTCAATAGGGTTTGGGGAGGGGGTATTCATTTTGTACATGCATGTTAGTGGCGTAGCCGGGGGAGGGGCAACCGCTCGTCATGGCTGTCGGTTCATCGTTCATGTAAGGCCGTCGGTAGACGGAAGGTGTTAGTGAACAAAAATTGGGTTAACAATCAACTATTTTGTACCCAGGGTGACAGAAAAAGGTGAGAATTGTAAAAAAAAATGATATTTTGTATTTTTATGTTGGTACTATTATCCCTTTTTTTTCTTCTTCTTTTTCTTTGTTTGCTCTTCACTTTTTCAAACCATGCAAAATTATTTTTGGGTCAACAACTTCACAACTTCCGTCGGCAAAAAATATTTCCGTCGATACATTTACAAGTTGTGGCCCCGGCTCCAAAATCCTGGCTACGCCATTGATGCATGTGCAGTAGTTGGGTGTGGCAATTGTATTTCTGATCTCTTGTACATTTCATCTCGGTCCCGAGATCTGCTTCACAGAAGTTACTTCAAGAACTCCCCAGCAAAACAACTACATATGGAAGGAGCTTTGTTGTTAATGACCCAAAGATGTCGGATTCCCAACTGATAAACATCAAAACTCAAAACACATCTCGAAATTCGCCTTTTTAAATTCTCCATTGTAAACAGGGCTATTGTCTTCAGTAGATAGCATTGTTTCATTATAGGGCCTGCAATATACTTCTTCAGAATATAGCATTGTTTCAATGAGAGCAAAATGCCAACTGCAGTAGATAGCATTTATTGCCCTCTAAAGAACCAATTTTGATGTTTCAAATAACTATATGCATAAGCATAACTATAAGCATAAAGGATGATGGGACAATTACATGGGTTTCATAGCAACAGGAAAAATTTGGAGGGGTAGCATCTCCCCTTCGTTAAAGCCATATTGTAACATTAAAAGAAATAGAATTATATTTTTTTTGCTACAAAATGTTATGTTTTCCCAGTCGTGCATTAATTTGGCCAAAACAGGCGAGGTCCTGTGAGTGTATTGTCGCCTGTGCAAGCTACTTCATCAAAAACGACTCTGGTCGGTTCTTTTGATGTGTATGTACCAGAGTGTATGTACATACTGTGTTAATGCATTGCGTGCATGTTCAGACTAATATTTCCATCATAATAATTAAACAACATAGTTTCATACGTTTTATTCAACTGCAGCACCTCTTGTTATTTTTTTTGCAAGTTACCGTATTTCCTATATTGGTCAACCCCTTCTATTAAACACCCCCACCATTTGTTCAACCAAGACGTTTAAAAAATGCCGAAATCTCAATTTGTGTAAGTAAGCTTAATACGGTCCACATTGTGATCGGACATGGTCGAAAGCGACATCACAAATCCTGGAAGTGAACTGGTTCAACCTGAAGTCATTGATCTGAAGTTCATATTTTTTTACGAAAAATGACCTCTAATAAACACCCTTTTGGAAAATGCAATGCCCCCGGGTCGTTTAATTGAGGAAATACGGTATATTAGTTTATTCAAGTACATTACAATTGTGCAAAAAATAATTTGAAAAACACTGAGGGCGTCCTCCTCAGCAAGTGTTACAATATGGCTTTAAATGAGGGTTTACCCAAGTGTGAACTTTCAAAACAAAAGAAAGCAAACACACACAAAATTTAAACTTAAATTACTTTATTTATTGCAATTGAATTTAACAACAAACCAAGTCATTTTCATGAAGTGTTCAATTTGTACAACTATGATAATGGGTTGACCTTGAGATAGGCGAAAAACAGATCAATTCACTAAGAAAAAAATTCCTATCTGACCCCCGAAAGCGATCGAGCCATAGCTTCAAGGCCACAGAAAATGGTAACATTATTTTAATATGAAAATAAAAATGAAAAAAAAACAATGTACATTTATACAGAAACCTATTTAAAAATCTGGACTTTTGCTGCTAATTACCAATGGAGGTAGATATTCTTTACTGCACATACTTTTCTAACAATTTAAAACTTAATAAATATTAGGCGGCAAAAACAAGATCCTGTTCTACGGGCTGACAGACTTGCCAATTTAGGGTGGCTTGGTCAGGATTTTTTTTCTGTTAGAGGCTATAAAATGGTCCTAAAATGTTTTTCAAACATATTTTGAAACTTTTCAAAAAATTCATTCAAAATCAATCCACATCAGCCAAAAAACGGCTGCTTTAATTTCATACATATAAAAAAATATATCCTCAAAAGCTCCCAAAATGCAAAATCTGGGTACGCCGAGCCTTTGGAACATATTTTTGTCGCCTTACATCAATCAGTTTTTGAGCATTTACTACTAGACAATGAAATTACTAAAACAGCCAACTATATTTTTAATGCCAAATATACAAGCCTGCATAATTATTAGCAGCATAATTAAAGAGACACTTGATATATCTCATAATAACAAAATGCACTTTACAAATTGAACAAAAATTAAAAATTTGCAGTATTTTTAACCAAAGTTATATCTGATGCAGCACATGACAAGTGAGGACTTTGCAGGTGAGGTCAATTTTGAGTTCAGTATTTCTGCTTTGAAAGCATTTTGCAAGCTTTAAAATGACACCTCATTTGCTAAAATAGATCAAGGCATTCATATTTTATAAGTGAAAAGGCATCCCAAATTCTTACTATTTTCATTTTTTTTTTTATGTTTTTTGCCACAATGTCCTCCCTTTTGATGCATCACATATAAAATGAAGATAAAATGCAATCAATTTTCAAATTACAATGGCAACAAAAGTACTGGATGACCAGCATCCATGCCCTCAGCAGCAGCCTGTATTTATATATCTCAGCAGTATTGTTCACAGAATTGCATGTGAAGTTATTTAATCATGCAAGTTATTCTAATTGCTGAAGGTCGCTCCTTGTGGAGACACACTTGGGTCCTGATGGGACCAGGCTCAAACAAAATGCTCAAGCCAGGCTAAAAAAGCAAATGTTTCCCTGTTCTGATGTGAATATGGTACTTCCATTGTTCCATGGGGATATTGTTCTTGGATGTTTTTGAAGCAGTCCTTGTTTGCTTGGAACATTTGGTAGGTTTTGCTGTGATAGGTGGGTGCATGGTTGAACTAGAGATGGACCAGGCACAACGGATACCAAAACACTGAAAAAGAAAGTAAACAAGCGGTTAACTAAAAGGACATAATATCAAACTCGGTAAACAATAATCTGATCCAAAAAATGTGAATTGTGAATGTTTCAGCAAACACTGTTGCCTTTGTCAATACTTGATGAACACTTGTTCAATCATAATATTATATTATATTAAGACATACACTCTTCAAAGTAATTAAATGATCAAAAAAATTCATTCAATATTTTTAAAATGTTTTAACTGTCATGACAAGACTTTTTACAGTGTTTAGTAGAGCATGGACAAGGCCACATAATATAAAAAAGATACTTGATTAGGTACAAGTATGGTCAAGATAATCTGGATGAAATTTTTGAACCTTTACTTTGAGTTGTGTATTTTGTGTGCAAAATTTCAGTCATGTGGTCACTGTGGATGAGAGAACCCACTAGTTATTTAGGGAATGAACCAACAGTTCTTTGACGTCATTTAAAAGCTTTAAACGACAGTAATTTAGTTAGATCAAAATTCTGATCACCTTGCCTTTGATAAAATATCCTGCTAGGACCGAAAGCTCAGGCCATTATCCAAATTTGAATAAAAACTAGTAAAAATATCAGTCAAAGTTGATTTTCCAGTTTTGAATTGTCAACATTTCACACTTAGTTTTAGGACATCATTGAACTTTTGGTTTGTTCCTTATGTTGATCCAAATGATTTCTACTGTAGCAATTTTTTTTGTGGTTTACTTCTAATACTGTCTGTGGAAATCTTATAAATGATATTTACCTCTGTATGCAAGTATCAACATGGAGGCAAATCCAACTTCCTTGGATATACTTCCTCAGATCATGAAAATACTATAAGAAAATACAGACAAAGCATTTGATAAATTGAAATTATTATGATGACAAAGCATCCATTCCCCGTCAGGGGGCACTCAATCTTTATTTTGGTACTGGTGTGCAATTATGGAGTGCCAAATTTCTGGCAACTTGGAACCAATTTTCAGGCAAATAAAGGTTCCAACATATTTTTTGGTCTGATGAGCTCAAATTTGGCAAAATTAATAGCTTGTGGAGATCGATATAAATGAAAATTAAAGGTTGAATTTAACTCGATTTAGCATCACAATGTCAAAATTGAGCAAGATTTGTTGTGATCAGCTACCATTCAGCATAATTTTATGCAAGTTAAAGCTATTTTTCACTAAACTGCAACTAACTGTAATTTATTTGATTATGAGTGATTTACCATTTTCCCCTTGTGACATACATAGATTTTTAATGAAAATATTACCAAAATTTTTTTTTTTTTAAAGGCCCAAATTGAAGTTGAGAAATAATTAATCCTGGATACAGGCAGAATTGTCCCAAAGAGGACAATTCAATATTGCGTCACTGTAAAAAGAAACATCCAATTTTCTGTTAACTGTACTTACATGGTTCAGGGGCCTAAATTTCATTAATTGAAATCGTTAACGCCAAAACCATCTCATCAAAGCCAGGCATCGATATCTGCAAAATGCAACAATCAAATTTTAAAATATTACACTGATTTTCTAAATCATGTCAGCCCTCTCACCAAGCACACAAAATACAAAGAATGTGACAACACACAGAACATTTACCTTGATCACATGATAACCTCGGAACAATGCACATCACAAAAGGTAACAGAATCGTAGGAATTAATATTAAAGTTATGATGGGTAAAATTATCTAAGAGAGTGATAATAGGGAATCCTTGTTAAGACGTCAGTCAGGGTAAATTCTCGGCATGAAATTTGAGGTTTCAGTGCTCGAGTCACACTGAGGATTCCTGTCGTTTCCCTCCCTATAGTCGTGTTCACATTGTCGGACGACGCCCGCGGAACTTGGTCGGCGCAAGTTGCTAGGAGTAGCGGTAGGTACTGCCAGGAGTAGGTGCAATGTGAACGATGGTCAGCGTAAGTTCCGCCAGGCGTACGTCCGACGATTTACTCCTGACAAAAGTCAGGAGTAGCGAGCTGGGTGTAACTTCCGCCAGGCATAAGTTGCAATGTAAACATAAAATTACGCCTGGCACCCGGAGTAAGTTTGACCTTTTGTTGGTCGGAACTAAGAAATTACATATCGCGTGGTTGATAAAGGTCACAGAAACACCGGAAGTGGTAGCCAATGTTTACGCCGACCAGAAGTGAATACTTGGTGGAATTAGTCTGCATAGTGCTAGGAGTAGGCTAGGTGTGGGCACGCGGCCCGGACACGCGGTAGGAGTAGGGAAAATATTTGTGGAATTTTGATCAATGTTAGCGTAAGTTTACGCCGGGTGTAACTCAAAATGTGAACACGACTTGTATCGTAAAGATTCGCCTAATGGCACTATGGGGTCCCTTGACATAAGTGGAAATTTAGGTACAAGTGCCCTCATGTACAACTTCCCACCAGCAAATAAGGACACAGAACCTTAATTCTTGTTTGAATTTCAGAGGAGGGAGCTCTCTATTATAGGCAAAATATATAATTCTCGATCATGAGAGCCAACTTGGGTACGCACAGATAATTGCGTACCACACTAGACCACACGCTTACAGAGCAAGCACATCTTTTTAGAATTAGCCAATCACGGTCCAAGGTCAAGTGATTGTGTTGTTGCACGAAAAGTATGCCGACGCAGCAATACGCAAAAGGTACAAGAATTACATATTTCGCCTACAGCACATGAAGTTTACCAAAGGAGCCCAAGTGCACCATTAGGCAAAAATTTACGGTATTTACTTATAGGTGATGCTTACCTGGTAATCATTCTGTAAATTCCTAAAATGCCTATCACGGTAACCATGGCACCATTGCCATCCATCCCATGCTTGCTGGACAAATAACCTGCAAGAAGGAAAATAGGTAATTATTATACATTCATAACCTCATTAATAAACGCGATGCGTCTTGATCCAATCATATTTTATTATTTGTGAAAACGCTAACGCAAATTGAGGTCATTAATATCTCACAATTGACCGCAAAATGCGTAATTGTTCCAATGTTGCACACAATTGACTTCTGCGCGCCAGCGACAAATGCCCAACGAACTGCTTGCTGGCCGCTGGCTGCCGTATTTGGATTGCGCGCTACCATATTTGCACAGATTCTGATACGCACTTTTTGTTATTGGTCGTTTTGTTTTAGCCTGATCGATTTTGGGAAAGGGAAGATGTAAGAATTGTTTATTTTACAAACTTTTGAGGAAAATTTTGTGTTATTTTGTTAATTTTAAAGATCAAAGTGACGGTTATGAATGAGGTTAATAACTTTGCATCGGTTATATGTCGGGCATTGTGAAAAATCTAAACATTTTGCTTTGGACCTCAGAATATCGGGATATTCCTCGGTTCCAAAGGCAAAATGCCCTCCAAATAACCGGCGCTTGAGTTATTAACCTCTAATCAGTGATAAATTGTACTCATAATACAAACTATGAATATAAATTAACATTAAAATCCCTGCTGGTGAAATACATTAGGGGCTGTGCAATAATTATCAGCCCCCCCCGGGGGGGTAAATTTCTGAACGGCTCGCCAAAAATCGCTTGCCCCCCCCTGAACATGCCAAATTTTTGGGATCCCAAATTCCAAACTTTAAATGGTCTAGATGTATGTTGAAAATTTGCATATTTAAGCGCTTCCGGCCCGTTTCCCCAAGCCAGTTTAGGGCGTTTTATTAAAAACGCCCCCAGTGAATGCATGCCAAAAATCGCTTGCCCCCCCCCCCCCTCTCGGCTTGCCAAAAATTGCTTCCCCCCCCCTTTCGGCTTGCCAAAAATTTCTTGCCCCCAATTTTATCCTCCCCAGGGCTCATAATTATTGCACAGCCCCTTATTAGTAACATTTTAAAATAGATTTGATTGTACATGCGTTGCATGAAGTGCACTTTCAATTTTCTGAAAATGCTTTCCAATATAGTGTTGCAGTTGCTTTCTCATAAGATTCAAATTTGAAATAGAACAAGTATTCATAATCCCACATTTGACGCTGCATTAGCAGAGCCTGGGTTTAAGGTGGATGGATCATAGAAAAATTTTCAGGGTAAAATTATCCAAGAGAGTGGTAAGAAAGAGTCCTTTTAGGGCAAATTAATGAAATTTGGGGTTTGTAAGTGCTGTAAGTACTTACCTGGTAGTGGTGTCCTGTCCGGTGACCCAGTGGGTTGAGTTGAAGGCATAGATGTTAAATGATTCGTCCTGAGGGCTCATCCTGAAGTATGTGGCCAATCCAACTACTTTTCTTGAATGGTACAGCTCATCACTATTACTGCTCAATGACATTGATGATACATAGGCAGTCGGTAACTAAACTTCACTGATTTAGCAAATCCATGACCTAACAGAATAAAATCACTTACAAGCAAAAAAAAGTGTCAGTAAAAATGCAATGAAAACGGGAAGAGAATGCTCCAATCGCCAAGCATTAGACCCCCTTTCTGAAGACAAACAAAAGACAATCCAGGCAAGCATAACATGAAAACAACACTCATACTGCTCACCTTGTTTGAACTAAATGCTTCTCATGAGTAGGTTCTATGTACTGATGCAAAAATGCAGGTTGGTACCTCTAACCTAACCCCAACCCTGGCCCTAATCCTAGTTCTAACCCTCCCCTACCTCTAACCCTAGCCCTGACCCCACATCTAACCCCATGATCCCTTGGCCCTAAACCTATCTCTAACCCTAGCCTAACTAGATACCAGACACTGAACTCCCGCTCAATAAATAGATCTACTCACTTCAGTATTTCTTACAAGCATGATGAACAGCAAGGATAGTATCAACGCATAATGCAGGCTGAAAAGGCTCAGGAAGTCGACATGGGAGTGGGCTTCATACTCAGCAATTCAAGTAAAATGCTCCTCATATCCTCCTTCACTTCCTCATCCTCCTTCACTCCTCATCCTCCTTCACTTCCTCATCCTCCTTCACTCTTCATCCTCCTCCACTCCTCTTCATCCTTCTCCTCATCAGGGACAACACAAACACATACAAAAACATACAGAAAGCAAAATACTGACCATTTATTGCCTCCTCTTCTTTCCTAACTCCAATTCCCATCTCCACAAAGCCATCTGAAACACAGAAAAAAACCAGAATAGAAATGTTAGTACATAAAATAATACAGCTATGCGCACCCTCTCCCCCCTGCCACTTCCCTATACCCTGCACTTGAACACAACATGAACAAAACAAGATAGACACAAACACAAAGCATACATAAAAACATGACATGAAACAAAACACATAAACATAAAACAGACAAAGACCACAAAGTGCACAAACAAGACAAGAAAGACAAACATACACATAGACAGTACAGACAAACACAGGGAGGAAGCCAGCTCGATCTCAGTAGCCACCCCAAGATCGATGAAGGCGGGAGGAAACCAGCTAAATCTGGGGGGCCACCCGAGACATGCAAGCTGGGAGGAAGCCGGCTCAATCTATCTCGGGAGCCACCGAGACCGTTAAGCCAGCTAGATCTTGGGAGTCACCCTCGGATGGGGAGACACCCCGGGATGGGGAAGGGCACCTTCGCCGGCAGTACTGTCTTGGTGATATACAATAGCATTTGTACTGTACAATTGGTTGCAATGGGCTATTCCAGATGAATTCCGCACACCCCCTATGGAAGAAACTTCTGGAATTAGGGGTCAAATTGACAACCGAATTCACCCCTCAGCAAAACCCATGGAAGACACAACCGAATTTGTACAATTTACAAATTTACCTGCTGGAATTTTGCTATATCAATTTAGACACATCCAAAAGTAGGGGTGAAATAGACAGCCAGAATTCACCCCTCAGCAAAACCCGATGGAAGACACAACCGGAATTTGTACAATTTACAAATTATTCTACAGTCCAATCGGCCGGACAGGAATTTATGTCTGCAAGAGAGGTCAGAGACAAACAAGACACATAGAATCAGGAAGGAGTTAGGAAGCGCGGCAGGAAATACATGACAATGAAACAGAACAAACATGAGCACATAATTAAAAGCTTATTCAAGATTTTTTTCAATTTTTAAGATTCTGACTGCAAAATAGCAAATCAATTACTTACCAAACTCTAGTTAAATTTGCTTTAATTTAAAATCCATTTTCTGTGCCATTTATGTTTTTACATACTTGGAACCCTTCACTATTGTCCCCAAGTGGTCGCCTCCTGTCTTATAGTACCTTTTCGATCACCATTGTCATCCATCTTCTGAAATGTTAAGTTTAAAGTGTCAAATTTCCTCAAATTCCTGTCGTTTCCTTCCCTTTATTAATGCAGTGGCAACACTTTGCTTTGACACATCTCTGACACAAATTTATCAACTTGCTAACTTAATATAAAATTGATCACAAAATAAAATCATTTATAAATCTTTTGTTGTTACAATACTTATCTGGTAACCATTATCCTCTAAAATTTGGTGGAAGATGCCTATCATGGTATTATGCTTGTTTCACCAATAACCTGCAAGATGGAAAATGTGTATTGTTATAGGTTTGTGATAGGTTGTATGGGGGGGGGGGGGGTCAAACAAAATACCTGGTACATCAAAACTACAAATATAATTTTTAAAACATTAAAATACCTGCTGAGGAAATACATAGTTATTAGCATTTTAAAACACAATTTCATTGCACATGAGTTGTAATTTTCCAAAATAGCACCATTGCTTTCTCATCAAATTCAGAAACTATGTTGATGAGGGGTGGGAAGATACATTTTTCATGTTCAAAAACTTTTTAAAACTTTTTTTGAACTCTTATTGTAGGTGCAAAACAATTCTACAAATAAAGGACAATAATAATGATACTAAAACTATTCATGTGCAGTAAAATTGTACCCATGCTATTGATGTAAAAGATGTGGAATGTTTTGTCATTTTATGAAGTAAAATTATCAAGAAAGAGTCCTTTTTCGGGCAAATTCAAGAAATTTGGGGTTTTGTCAGTGCTGTAAGTTACCTACCTGGTAGTGGTGTCCTGTCTTTTACGGTGACCCAGTGGGTTAGATGTTAAGTGATTCGTCCTAAGTGCTCATCCTGAAGTATGTGGCCATTCCAACTACTTTTCTTGAATGGTCCTGGTTAGTGGTCTTTGCTGTTCAGCTCATCACTGTTTGTTTCTCGTTCATTGACATTGATGAAACATAGGCACTAGGCAGTCGGTAACTAAACTTCACTGATTTAGCAAATCCATGACCTAACAGAATAAAATCACTTACAAGCAAAAAAAAGTGTCAGTAAAAATGCAATGAAAACGGGAAGAGAATGCTCCAATCACCAAGCATTAGACCCACTTTCTGAGGACAAACAAAAGACAATCCAGGCAAGCATAACATGAAAACAACACTCATACTGCTCACCTTGTTTGAACTAAATGCTTCTCATGAGTAGGTTCTATGTACTGATGCAAAAATGCAGGCTGGTACCTCTAACCTAACCCCAACCCTGGCCCTAATCCTAGTTCTAACCCTCCCCTACCTCTAACCCTAGCCCTAACCCCACATCTAACCCCATCCCTTGGCCCTAAACCTATCTCTAACCCTAGCCTAACTAGATACCAGACACTGAACTCCGTTCAATAAATAGATCTACTCACTTCAGTATTTCTTACAAGCATGATGAACAGCAAGATTATTCCTGACACATTTTGCAGGCTGTAAAGGCTCAGGAAGTCGACATGGAGTGGGCTTCATACTCAGCAATTCAAGTAAAATGCTCCTCATATCCTCCTTCACTTCCTCATCCTCCTTCACTCCTCATCCTCCTTCACTTCCTCATCCTCCTTCACTCTTCATCCTCCTCCACTCCTCTTCTTCCTTCTCCTCATCAGGGACAACACAAACACATACAAAAACATACAGAAAGCAAAATACTGACCATTTATTGCCTCCTCTTCTTTCCTAACTCCAATTCCCATCTCCACAAAGCCATCTGAAACACAGAAAAAACCAGAATAGAAATGTTAGTACATAAAATAATACAGCTATGCGCCCCCTCTCCCCCCTGCCACTTCCCTATACCCTGCACTTGAACACAACATGAACAAAACAAGATATAGACACAAACACAAAGCATACATAAAAACATGACATGAAACAAAACACATAAACATAAAACAGACAAAGACCACAAAGTGCACAAACAAGACAAGAAAGACAAACATACACATAGACAGTACAGACAAACACAGGAGGAAGCCAGCTCGATCTCAGGAGCCACCCCAAGATCGATGAAGGCGGGAGGAAACCAGCTAAATCTCGGGAGCCACCCGAGACATGCAAGCTGGGAGGGAGGAAGCCGGCTCAATCTATCTCGGGAGCCACCCGAGACCGTTAAGCCGGCTAGATCTTGGGGAGTCACCCTCGGATGGGGAGACACCCCGGGATGGGGAAGGGGCACCTTTCGCCGGCAGTACTGTCTTGGTGATATACAATAGCATTTGTACTGTACAATTGGTTGCAATTCTACAGTTCAATCGGCCGGACAGGAATTTATGTTTGCAAGAGAGGTCAGAGACATACAAGACACATGGCCTTCTTTTCCTTGTTCTTGTCTTCAAATCTTTTCTCTCTTCTCTTTCCATACAGGCCAGCATGCTTATATAGGCTTTTTAGCCTGGCTTGAGCATTTTGTTTGAGCCTGGTCCCATCAGGACCCAAGCGTGTCTCCACAAAGATCGACCATTTAAACAAACAAACAAACATAGAATCAAGAAGGCCTTAGGAAGCAGGAAACACATGACAATGAAACAAAACAAACATGAGCACATAATTAAAAGCTTATTCAAGATTTTTTTTCAATTTCTAGATTTTGACAGAAATTACTTACCAAACTCTAGTTAAATTTGCTTTATTTAAAATCCACTTGCTGTGCCATTTAAGTTTTTACATACTTGGAACCCTTCACTATTGTCCCAAAGTGGTCAACACCTGTCATATAGTACCATTATATTGTCATCCATTCCATAACTGATATATTAAACTGCAAGCACTGATCTTCTGAAATGTAAAGTTTAAAGTGTCAAATCATTATTGAAATTATACATTTTGAACAACAAATATTATCAATCCAAGTTATGCAAGAACCCCTCAAGTCGTAATAACCAGTGGCTCAGGAACCGGGGGTCTCAATAATTTTGGTGAGGGGCCCAAGTAGCTAGGACCCCTCCCCCAATAATCTGAGGATA